>NW_025778267.1:0-63367 GCF_021130785.1 Homalodisca vitripennis
GTTGAAAAGTTCGATTCTTGCAGTCAGTGTAACCAGTGATTTACAAACTTTACCAGGAGCCCTGCCAATTAAACTTATCTGGAAGACACATTTCCTTCAACACTGCTGATGTATCTTTAAATATTCTTTTCTTTTTAAATATACGCTTCACTTAAACAGGGTTTACTGGAATCGTAAGTATTTGCGGTTTTAGTTGATCAGAATAACTTGGCAAGCTGCAGAATAAATAAAAATAATTTTCTATGACGATTTCTGACTAATTATGAACCGGCTTTTATTTAACCATTATTACTATTGAATTAAAACACATATTACTATTTATAAACCACAACTGCTTTGGAGCCATCAATAGTAAAAAAGCATCATTTAGTCAAAATTCAAAATTACAATTTCTAATATGAAACATTACTATCCAAACTCTTTAAACTAGTATTATTTATTTATTTATTTATTTATTAACGGACAAACCATTTTACAATAAAATTACACAATAGCTGATACAAGCGATAAGGCAATAAAAATACAAAAAAAGAATAAGTGTATAAATCGAGAGAATGCGATACAATAACATTATGAAGCTTATAAACAACAAGATGTAAACAAAAATATAAACTATTTAAACATAAACAATGAAACTGCAAGATGTGTTCTGCAAATACAGCAATTTAATTAACAAAAATCAGATACTAACAACAATACAATATATATAATAATAAATACCAACAATAATAAACTATATAAAAGTGCAATAACAGGAATAAATAAAATATAATAAATATATAAAAGCAATGAGAACTAATATTAACAGCTAATAAAACTATGTAATTTAGCAATAACAAAGAATACCATATATTAGTATTAAAAATGAGTAATTAATAAGTAGCTAGGAAATAAATTATTATATAAAATTGCAGTACACGACACTCCGTAGAGGCGCTTCCAATCACTCTTGAGCTGCGATAAGTGAGGTGTCCTTCCTCCTGAACAGCTGGCCACTGCTGTATAATCAGTAGCTTAATTGGTGAGAACTTCCACTCCCCGCGCGATGGTCCGCGCACTGTACAACCCCAGCAGAAAGAAGAGAGAAGGCCTGCCGGCGAACTGGTGAAGTCCATCGAAGAACAGGTCACACCCAGACGCAACCCGATTTCCAGGCGAATAAACCTTGCGAAAGGGACTGTTGAAGTCGAAGTTGGTTGAGTGGTATCTTCGACCCAGCAGATCTCGAGAATCTTGTTGTTTGCCGGAACTCTGAGGTCGATTTCAGCTAGGAGATCTGGGCAGTTTCATGCGACCATTCACTATCTTCCAGAGAAGGACAACATCAGCCACGTCACGTCGCAGGGCAAGAGGTGACAAGTTCAGATTGCTGGACAGTTCCTCCACAGGCACATCAAGATAGGCAAAACCCAGCCGGACACCAATCAAGCGAAGAAAACGCCTTTGTAGAGCCTCCAGTCTCGTCCTATTGCCAACAGTGTAAGGCGACCACATGGGACTTGCATATTCCACAAGCTGTCTCACAAGGGAACAATACAGAGAGCGAAGAGCAGAAGGGTCGATGCCTCTGGAGAATCTTGCTATGAAACCAAGCATCTTGTTTGCTTTGCTACTGATGTGGTCTATATGTCCAGAAAATCCCATGTCGCTGGCAAATTATAACGCCTAGGTCTTTTTATACACTGGGACCGTGGAATGGATGTACCAGAAATGGAGTATACGTATATGACTGGAGATTTGATGCGGTGATAAGTTATACAAGAGCACTTACTGGGATTTACAGACATGCTATTCCTGACACACCAATCCTCAATTCCGGAAAGGCTATTTTGAATTTCTTGAGAGTCTTCTGGTGTAGACCACAGCGATGAAAATCTTCAGGTCGTCAGCAAATTGTAAGGCCTTTACAGTTAATTTGTCTAGTAGGTCATTGACAAAGACATTGAAGAGGCAAGGTCCAGCAAAGAACCTTGTGGAACTCCTGAAGAAGGTGAGAACTGAGTGGAAGTGGCGGAACCACATCCTCACGACCAGAGAACGTTTTTGAAGATAAACTAGAAATCCATGACAAAAGAGGTTCAGCCACTCCGTAACCCAGCAACTTAGACACAAGAATTGTGTGGTCGACCTTGTCGAAGGCTTTTGCCATATCGATGTAGGCTGTATCAACTTGGTAGTTCTTGCGAAAAGCAGACAAAAACATATTCTTGAAAGAGCAGGAGGTTGGAGACAGTAGACTTGCCCTTCATAAAACCATGTTGGGGAAGGATGGATTATTTTGGATAGAAAAGGATTCAGTCTATCTACCACGATACTTTCAAAAACTTTGCGAATTGCCGGCAGAATAGTGATTGGACGGTAGTCCCGTATGTCGCTGGGATCATTTGCTTTATGTAAAGTAATGATGAAGCCCAACTTTAAAGAGCTAGGGAAGATTCCTTTTGTTAAGTGATTCATTGAACAACACTGTGAGGGGTTTCAGCTAAGAGAGATCGGCAGTGATGAAAGCATAGATGGCGGTATTATTAATTATGACCAATCAACTTGTAGTCAGGAAGAATTACTATTTACAAAACCATAACTATGAAAAAATCTTGTCTAAACTCTAATTAGACAGAGGACAATACCAAGAAACCATGACTATTCCAATATCTTGACTAACGATTTAGTAAATGATGGTTATTCAGAAACCATAACGAGTCAAAACCCCAAGAGTCTGGCACATCCGAGAAGCTTTGTGCTATTTTTGCCCTTATTTCCAACCAATGGTGGACATTCACGCAGTTTTATAAGTTTCGTCTTCCACACGGATACTAGGAGTATCCGTGGTCTTCCACCTATAATTAAAAAGCTCGTGATATGTTAAAATTAAAGCGTAACGTTAGCATTTGATATCATAGTTTTCATGATTCCACAGTACAATACCTTATTCCTTATATTTATAGTTTTGTAAAAAAGTACATACTTTTCTATCATTTAAGTAAAAAAAAAACACACACACATATGTAAATTGTAAATTTAATATGCTACAAGTACTTGGTAAAATAATATTATACATTTTGTATAAATAATAACTGGTAGGCTATACTCTCCCTAACCGCAAGGCTTTCTACGGATACTAAGACATTGTCGAATCGTCTCTTGACTGAGCGTGTATTGACGAAGCCATGACGCAGAAAGAAGTGTTGACTCTCACTGGAGAGTGACAAGTCGCTTTACAGCACAGACTACTTCTCGCACATTCCTTTGTTTTTATTAGTAATAATCATAAATAGTCAGAAGCAAGGAGTTTATACTTTTATTTTAGTTAAAATATCAGTTTTCTAAAATATTCAGTTTATGATTCCATACTAGGCACCCAGTATCATCCCGTATAATACGTAATCTAAAATTATTTATGTTAATCGGTAAAATTGGTCTCTTAGAGTAAAAAGCAACAAGATTTACACTTACATTTTAATCGTCATCCCTCGTAAAAAGAGCACAAGTCAACGTGAAGAAATATTGTGGATGGAGAAGCACTTCTCTTCCCTTTCCACACCAATTCGATTAAATTTCAAAACATTCATAATCAGTACTTGTTATATATTAGAAGTACATTTTACATTTAAAAATGTATAATACTTAAGTCACTATGGCTATCTATAGTGATTTAAACTTTCAGCTTTCATGTTTTGGAAAGTATTCATATCGCTTCGGTAGACCAGATACAATACATTTTACGTCCTTGCTGATTTCAATTCGCTATATATATATATATATATATATATATATATATATATATATATATATATAAACTATATTCCTGATACGTGAACAATACTCTTTCTAGGGCAATATCGTGCATCCCCTTTGTTTGTCTGTTGCTCACTGCTATATGTAGTTTGGTATCTCGCATTGTAGTTTCAGAGAGTATGGCTAGTTTTTTATGTAAGTGCTCGTCCTTTTTTATTTTTAGCCACTGTATACCATACAAAATTTCAAGGAATCAAATATGGAATGCCTTGCGTTCAAACATGCATACTTTAATATAAGTGTCTTATGATTTTTACTTAACTATTCGCATTGAAAGGAATTCCTGATCGTGATTGATAATGCAGTAGGGTAGGAAATCGTTTCAACAACATGATTATTCCCATGATTGATTAGACAGTAAGCTAAGGGGCCTAAACTCAACAGCATTTCTCGTCGTTATTGATTAGACAGTAGGCTAGGGAGCCTAACTAAACATTTCTCATAGCGACTGATTATGGAGTAGTATACGGAATACAACTAAACAACATTTTTATCATGATTTATTAGGAAATAGGCAGGACCTGCTAAAATAATACGTTATTGATTTTCATTTTATACATTTTTCAAGCAAATGATATTCCTTGGTATTTATTATGTCATTTCCTCATATATACCTCTTTCAAAAATCTACTTACAGAGGTTAATTCAACAATAATGTAGAAAAAGTTATCCAGATCACCTATTTTATCACATTATCTTATAAATAATTTACAATCACCAATAAATTGGTAAAATTATAGATGAAATCGTATTATGTGTCGTAGCACAATCTGCCGGATACAATGTAAAACACTCCAACATAAACAACAATTTATACATGAAAAATTAATTAAATAAACGATTTAAATTGGGCCAAATTGGAAATCTAAACTATTCTCGAATTTACCTGAAGACACACAACACATTTCATTTAAAACCGATCCAGCCGTTGGTTTCATTCTAACACATTTAAAGAGAGCTCTTAATACACATATTGTCCATAGGTAAAACTAATACACTACAGAAATTATCTCCATTGTTGTAACCAAATTCAAGGAAACTCGAATTCAAAATGGCTTATGGCTACGATAAACCATAAAGAACAAAGTCTTGATTTTAAAATCTAATACAATAACGCAGAAAATCTCCAAATATGAAAACAATTCAATAATAAGATGTGAAAATACGATATCTATAGGCAAATAAGACCAAGAGCTCAGAGGAAAAACGATAATCTTCCTTAACTCTTAATAGAGGTAGAATTTGTTGCAAAAATAAAGGTACAGAGGAAAACAAAATAACTCTTAAGTTATCGAGATATGCAGTTGGTAGCCCTACTCTGACGTCCTAAATTCATTGAACTTTATTGCCTGAATGTTGGAATCCCGGTTATCCCATCCACAAATGCCTATTACTCCTTAGCTTGTTGTCTCCTCCACCCAGACACCCCTTTTCCCTAGACTGACGAACTATTTGCAAGATAATAAAAAAATTCCAAACACACTATCAGTTGTTGTGAAAATTATGGATCGCGTTCGTCTAAACTTTTCTAAAAAAGAATAAATTTAGTTTTAAGGCATTTTATAATAGTGGTTTGAGATTTTTATAGCTAACGTTGCTTATGTAAACCTAGTTATTATCCCATTGTTTTAATAATAACTTATCTATCTAGAATCAATCATTCCACAGACTCTAATTGTACATCGTACAATAAATACCTTAGCAGATGTTCCCCTTCGTTATGTACTTATGATTTTTTTATTATGTTATATTAAAGAGTATTGAGATTATGTTGTACTATAATAATTATTACTTAGTCTTATAACAGACGTTTATATGAGAATATTTGTGATGAGAAATTATTTATTTAAGTAATGATCCACAATTGAGTAGACAAATCAATTAAAAGCACCCGCCATGTCCTTCTGTTAATGGATTTCTCCTAAATAAACAAGAACGCTTCAGTTTCTCTAATTTTCCAATCCTATGAGATTCCTGGAGAGCAAATCTATTATAAACTCTACTCACCGTGATAGCTATTTGTTATTTATCTTGGTTTGGTTACAAGCTAAAGTAAACCAAATGTATTTCTAATAAACATTACTACCTATGTTCGTACAATTAATACGAGAAATCCTGTGGAACAGCAACGAAATAGTTTTTAATCTATCATTAGATCTCTATCACAGTTTTTAGTATTTAATTTCCCAACATGATTCTGAAACACTTGAGGAAACTCAGTAAATTGAAAATATTTTCTTATTTCCTCTTCTAAATCTCACATGAAATGTGTGTTTGGAACTCCAGTTCTTATCAGTCTGCCTGAATAGGGATAAGCGCTCCGTGTGTGTAGTGTATGTGCGTGCCCTATCCGTTATATTGTGTAGTCCGCCTAGTTTTAAGTTCTTTAACAAATAAATACGTTAGAGTCTATTTCTCTCTCCTCAAAATGTTATAAGTTTACTTTGATAAGTAAGTAGTATGCAAGCTGTAGTCAGTCCTTGGCTTTATCTACGGAAGTGGAAAAATGTGGAGATTGCTCCAACCAGTATCATCCTACTTGCTGACGTATCAGAACTGATGATAAGTTTAAAACATCTGATCGCTAGAGGAGGTGTGTGGAAGTGCGAGTTATGCAGCAATAAGTTTGAGTCAGATGACATCTTGACTACTGACGAGTATTCAAAAGCAGATGGCAGTTGACAGCAAGGAATTCAAGCTTTTTCGCTCTCAAAACGTCAATGGCATCTATCCAGGAGCCAATGGCGAATATAATAGCAAGACTATCTGGCATTAAACAGGACAACATCAGAAAGCGAGAGGAATTCTGAGAGCTGAAGGCGAGAAATAAGCAAACTGAATTAGATACTGTAGTCTACAATAATCTGGATAACATTGAATACAATGCATTGCATGTTTCATCCTCATTGCTTTTGACATGATCCGAGTACAAAGGTCGAATGAATTTTTTATGTTTGACACTGTGCGTTTGGTTTCAGTTACTCAAAAATATTTTACAAAGAATTAAAATTAAACAATAAAAGGTTTGAATGATTATTTTTATCATAGCAGGACAGTATTTCATTTTGTTGTATTTCATTTGGAAACTAGTTGAAATATTTTAGACAATTTTGTATTTCACATTCTATTTCTGTGTGTATGAGCAGCATTATTTTATATGTAGTTTTGTTTGGTTATATCATCTACCAAAATGTGTAAAATATCTGGTTTACCTAGTTGAACACAAAGGGTTAGTAGCAAAATTGATAACACCCAGTCTAATATATCGTACAATATTACAAGAAACATTGGTAATTTTGGTGATGTTCGGTTTTTAAAAACTGTATACTCTGTGTTTCTGTAATTTTAATAATGCATTAACACTTGTATACAAACATTTAAATCACAAGTGCAAACGGGACGTGACATTAAATGATTATTTACAAAATGTTAAAGAGCACTTGCAGATAAGTTTTGTAGGCAGATAGATCGGTTGAGGTGGACCAATTAATTGGCTTCCTAGGTCCCCTGATTTAAATCTCTTGGATGATTACTTTTGGGACAATTTAAAGCAGAAGTATTGAACCGAATTTTAAACGCATTTTAACTACTTAAGAACGACCGAGATGCGTGTTTATTACCCATTTAATGAAGTCAATGTACTTAAAATATGAAACAAACATGTTTTGGAGACCGAACTTTGCATATTTTGACTGGTATCTCAGAAATGGGTGGTCTTGCGGTCTAGTTTTAATTAAATTTTTCAGTCCACTTGACATAAAATCCAATAAATCTAACAACTATCTTTACGCCATAAAAAATTCGCTTTATTTTCGTCCATTCCTAGAAGATCGGGCGAAATCTTTCGCAAGCCGTAGCTCGCTAACAAATCGTTTCCGGACATATGTTTCTATGAACTGTTTTATTATTTTGACGAGAGGAAACCATCTCAGTAGTTTGTCGAGTTACTCGTGGGACCTTATATATTATAGGGTATCAATTAATTACATGATTAAAACATCTTGAGGTTATTTTGAAAATCAAACAATATGAACAATTTATACTAAAGATTTAGTCTATCTCAGTTATTTTTCCGTATGTCTGTCTGTGTTTATTTACCAAACATTTTTTTATCTTTGAGATAGAAAGGGTTTATAACTTGTAAACTTTACATACCTGATAGGCTATAAAAATAGAGATATTAAACTTTTCTTGAGCGCGCTCTTTTATTTACATTTACCACTCAACTAAAGTGAATAGTGATCAAGGATCATGTCAAAATTATAATCAGATGATGATTATTCAATCAACTGATTATCATTTAACACCCTATACCTAATGTTATAACTAGCCTATTGTAATTGTCTTCTAATAAACTTACTTACTTCTTTAGTACTTGTTTACATTTCACCTGAGATTGATAATTTTTGAAATACTGAGTGCGCTGATATCCTTTTTATACACTAACTGGCCTCTAGATTGCATGGTAATCGTTTCCGCGTACAAGACATCCTAACTAATGAAACTTTTCATATAAATTAATAATCGAAACAGTAATACAGTAAAGACAGAATTGTTAAAATTGTTGGTGATTGGAACAATTGGTATGTGTGTGTGTGTGTGTGTGTGAGAGAGAGAGAGAGAGAGAGAGAGAGAGAGAGAGAGAGAGAGAGAGAGAGAGAGAGAATTTGATAATTTCTTTATTTTTCCTGCCCTGGTTTAGACCAATGGTCCACTCTTCCACCAGGACAGGCTCAATAATTTATACAAAGTTTTAACTACAACATTCAGTTGTGGCTTAAACTATATGTTACAGAAATCATGTTTACGTTTACTCAATAAATATTAACAATTACATTTATATCAGATATTACAATTCAATAAACTTTGAAGTTAAACATCATTAAACTATAAAAATTCAACATAAATAAACTATAAAAAAATTAACAACAATATGAGCAACAAACTAATACACTTTTTTGTTTTACTTAAACTAGTATTGGTAACATTTTTTTTGTACTTCCAAACTCTCTAAAGATATACCATACAATAAGATTTAAATGTGCCTTTAGTACTTTTAAGCAAATTTATACATAATTTTATCCATTTTTTTCTTTATATATATATACATATCTTTTTTTTTACTACAATACACTTTGAAAATTAAACATCAATTAACTATAAAAATTCAACAACAATCTGAGTTAACAAACTAATACAATCCAACCACAATAACAATACAATAATTTTATCACACTCTAACATAATATTTTCTTTGAATATAACAACCACGACACAAACCATTAACAACATTACAAGCAAAAACAACATTACTCATATCTTTTCAACAAATCAGTTTTTAACCGTTTTTTTAAATAAATTTATACTTGATGCATGTTTAATTGTGTTATGAAGGCCATTTAACAATCTTATACTCTTCACATGAAATGATTTATTATATATAACTTTTCTATGTAGTGGAAATTGTAAGGTCACATTACCAAACCTTGTTTCCCTTGCATGTACATGGTTCATCATGATATATTGATTAAATAGGTAATCAGGTTGTCCAAACATAATAATCTTGTGCATTTGTAATAAAATATTATATTCCATTCTTTCATTAATGTTTAACCAACCTAACTCTTTATAATATCTGGTAATGTGTGCATCTATTGGTACATTAAAAATATATCTTATACACGCATTTTGTGCCCTTTGCAATTTTTGCAACAATTCATCATTAATATCACAATATACAGCATTTGCATAATCGAAAAAAGGAAAAATAAGCGTAGATACTAACAATTTTTGTATATATACATTAGGTTTAAAACACAGCCTTTTAAGTCGATATAAACTTTGGTAAACCTTTCTATGGATGTAATTGACTTGTTCTGTCCATGCCATTGTGCTACACATTCTTATACCTAAATTAACAACTGATTGCTCATAATCAAGTACCATACCATTTATTGTTACAGGTAAAATAACATTCAAATTCACATTAGATAACATCCTTGATGTTCCTAATACTATTGGTTTGCATTTAGATGCGTTCAGACTTAGCCCATGATCTTTGCACCACTTACATAACATAACTAAGTCTGCATTTATCTGGTTCACAGCGTTATCAATAGTATCTAAGGAGCAGTGAATGTACATTTGCATGTCATCGGCATAGAACATTGTCCTACAAAAATTTACAGGTTAATCAATTCGGTTGATATACAGGGTACACAACAAAGATGACATAGTTGACCCCTGAGGCACCCCAACAGGGTTATCTTGCCATTCAGATAGCCCTCCACTGCAAGTTTTTACTTGTTGAAGTCTATTAGTCAAATAAGAACTAAAACCAACTAATTACAATGTCTCCAAAGTTGTAAGATTCGAGTACAGATAATAAGAGTTTATGGTTTACACACTCAAAAGCTCTAATAAAATCCAGGAGCATCAATATTGTTAATTTTCTCTGATCTATGGCGTGTCTAATATCATCTGTTACTCTCAACAAGGCAGTCTGAGTACTGAAATAGGGTCTGTAACCTGATTGGAATTTATACAAAATATTATTTGCACCAACATATGCACTGACCTGCTTATAAACTATCTTATCAAGTACTTTTGCTAAAACGCACAAAATATTTATGGACCTGTAGTGTTTACATTCTAAAGGATTTTTAATCTTAGGTAAAGGTAAAATCAATGATCTCTTCCAAAGACTTGGATATATACCACTGGTGAGTGAGAAATTAAAAACAAAACATAGAACATGCTTTATTTCATTATAAACTAATTTAAAAAAATTTAAAGGAATTCCATCATTGCCCATTGCATTGGAGGAGATATCGTTGATTTCCTTACAGATCATATCTACATTAACATCAGTGAAAACAAATGAATTCTGAAACTCCCCTAGTCCTTTCTTACTCCTATAATAGTCAATTAAGTTATCATCTATGCCATGATTAATACCACAAAAATAATTGTTCAATTCATTTATATCTATAGTGGGATCTGATACATTCTTCTGTTCTTTACCAGCGCCTTGGTTATTCAAAACTCTCCATACATTTTTACCAGATTTGTGTTCCTCTAAGAATACAGTGAAGTGTCGATTCCTAGCATCTCTAAGCAGTCTCTTAACTCTATTTCTTAATTGTCTATACTCCTCCCAGACTACATTATTTTTTGTCCTTACATAATGCCTATACTTAGAGTCTCTTTGTATCATTAATGCCTTTAATTCATTAGTTATCCAAGGGCATGGCGTTCTTTTCTTGTGAATTATTCTTTCAGGTACAAATTTATTAAATAAATATAACAATCTCTCCTCCAACATTAACCATATCATCTACAGAGTTACTACTATATACATCATCCCAATTCGTGTTTAAACATTCATTTTGCAAATCTTTGTTATTTACATTTTTAAAATCCCTAACGACTATTCTATTTTTATTTACATGTAATTTAACCCTTAAATTTAATTCCAAATAAATTAAATCGTGGTATGAAATACCAGATATGGGATATTGTCCATGCCACTTCACTCGGTTTAGATTATTTACAATAATTAGGTCCAACAAAGTATCACTATTTGGTAAATGGTAAGTTGTATCCAGTGGTAAAACATTTAAATTTAGAGTTTCAACAGAATTTAATAATGTAATTTTGTCAGCAAAAATTCTATTAGTACTAAGATCTGTATTGAGATCCCCTAATAATACAAAGTTGTCATACATAGGTAATAGGTTTGCCAAAAACATCGAACAACTCTACAAGCCCTCCTGCTTTGGGCGGTCGATAGACTGCACACAATAATAGTTTCCATACACATGTCACCTCTAATATTACATATTCAACTCTCTTACTATATCTAGGATTGGATGATGTTATTATTTTACAGTTTAGACTATTTCTAAAGTATACAGCTATACCTCCCCCCTCCTTTCCTTCCCTATCATGCCTTATGATACAATAACCATCAATCATATATGGTACAGATAGCAAAGCCGGGTCCAAAAAGGTTTCAGTTACTACTATAACACCAAAAATACCATCAACGTTCACATGTGATATTTTTAAAGTTTTTTTTGACTCAAAAAATATTTTTTTTAGTTCACTTAAAGGGCCCCAATTTCCACGTATTATAATATTATTATTTGTTTCCATAAATAACAAAGACACTTCCATCACAATGAAAACATGCATTCATCTTATAATAATTGTACAAATAGAGTATTTTACATGTATTTAAACGGTGTGACAATTGGATTGTATTGATAAAAAACAATTTTACAACATACAACTCGACAATGAACATATAACAAATAAACAGTATATTGTAGAATAAGGACTGTCAGATTAATTTGCCAAGGTCAGCCTCACAGTTTATTACGACACAACGATCCCCTTGATTTTTCCTCATAAATATTCTCCCGTTCTTCACCCACAGGAAAGCGTAATGACTGTCTGTTTTTACTTGACGCGCAGCATTCAATAGTAGTCTTTTGGCCTTAGTAAGACACTCATTTACGTATATCTGCGAGGATTCTCCGTCCATGTAACCCAGGTCCCGTGAATTAACATTTTTCTTTTGCCTTCTTAAGTCCATAAACGCCTCCATATCCAATTTGCGGACAAATTTAACAACAATTGGGCCAAAAAGTCCTGACGATGACTTGAAACGATAACAGTTATCTATCATATTTTGGTTAAAATTGAAACCAATAACCTGCGATAATTTGCTTATGATATCAAACAGACTTTCTTGTTGTTTAAATGGGACACCAAAGATCTCAACAACATTTTCTTTAGTGGCCTGCTCTAGGGCGTTAACTTTTGCGGTAAGTTCAGAGTTAGATTTTTTTAAATTGTTGTTTTCCTGCTGCAAATGTTCAATATCTGCTGCAGTTTTAATTAACACATTACTCAATTCCTCCATTCTTTTACCGTTCTCAACAATCCATTCGCCATATTTATTCATTGACGTAGTAATCTCAGCGTTTAGACTGCTTAATCTCACTTCGCAAATTAGAAATTTCAATAAACAGCTGTTGCATTGTTACATCACACAGTCCCAGACCGAGCGCCGGTGGAGGGACCGCCGATATCTTATCTGCAGTTCCAGAGTGCTTCATTGTTGCTTGAAATTCTACTATCTTATCTACCGTTCTAGACTGCTTCATTGTTGCATGACTTTCAGCACCCGTCATTATCTTATCAGCATTATCAGATAAACCAAGCGGACTGAGCTCATTGGACTGATTGGGACTATCACAAACGTTCCTGTCAATGAAGGAAAAGCAAACCCACTGTGTTTGCTGTTTTAAATAATCATCTTTGGTGATATTGGCACACTTAAAATGATAATTCCCTTCACATTTGCAACAAATAGCTCTATGAGAGTTATATGAGAAACCCTTTGTGCACTTAAAACAGACTATTTTGGAATTGTTACTTCTGTTTGTGTCGGAATCGGAATAATTATTTTTAGACCTAATTTTATCAATGGACGGTTTTATAGGGGTGTTGTCACCTCTGGTAGACTTCTTCTTACTACATATATCACACTTCCAGTTAGAATTAGTTGATACAATAAATTTACATTCATCGACTGTCATACTTGATATGCAGATAAAATGAAAATGATTACAGCACTCAGAGCAAGTAATAAAATCGTTCTGAAATCGCTCTATTTTTTCGGAACAGCTTTGACAGTTCATATTGCTCCTAACGAAAACAATAGGAAAAAAATATTGCACAAATTACTAACAAGTCCTCAAAAACTTTTAAAATGCCTGGAAATGTATTAAGCAAAGTTCAGTCAAAGTAACAAGATATAGGTTATGTTACCAATACACAGCAAGGATCGTCTGCTCCGCACGCCAGCACGCCACCGCAGCTCAAGCACAACCGAGAGAGAGAGAGAGAGAGAGAGAGAGAGAGAGAGAGAGAGAGAGAGAGAGAGAGAGAGAGAGAGAGAGAGAGAGAGAGAGAGAGAGAGAGAGAGGAGAGAGAGAGAGAGAGAGAGAGAGAGAGAGAAGAGAGAGAGAGAAGAGAGAGAGAGAGAGAGAGAGAGAGAGAGGAGAGAGAGAGAGAGAGAGAGAGAGAGAGAGAGAGAGAGGAGAGAGAGAGGAGAGAGAGAGAGAGAGAGAGAGAGAGAGAGAGAGAGAGAGAGGAGAGAGAGAGAAGAGAGAGAGAGAGAGAGAGAGAGAGAGAGAGAGAGAGAGAGAGAGAGAGAAGAGAGAGAGAGAGAGAGAGAGAGGAGAGAGAGAGAGAGAGAGAGAGAGAGAGAGGAGAATTGACAATTCGTTTATTTACCCTGCCTTGGTTTGGACCGATGGTCCACTCCTCCACAATTGACAGGCTTCATTTACTTTCACAAATACAGAATTTTACAATTGAGTTGTGGCATTATAGTTAACTTAATAAGAATAACTAACTATTACATCTCGTTTTACTACATTTAAACTACAAATTTTCACACTTACACTCGGTATCTTCTAAATTTATACACTTCAAGTTTATCTCATAAAAAATTTTTTATTTCATTTATTAAATCGTACAAATGTTATTAATTCAACTAATATCTATAAATACCTTCTTAATAATTCCTCTCTGAGTTTTTTACGAAATATATCATAACTAACACTATTCTTAATATCATTACATAACATATTCACAAGCCCAATGGACATTACATGGAAAGATCTCCCATACGAAACAGTTCTATGAATAGGAAACTGAAGCGTACTATTACCAAAACGTGTTTCTCTCAAATGAACATCAAACAATCTTGAATATTTTTCATACAAATAGTCAGGTTTCCTTGTCTGAAAAAGTTTATACATCATACTTAAAATATTATATTCCCTTCTTTCCTTTATTTTTAGCCATCCCAACCTAGAATAGTATCTAGTTACATGATCATCCAACCTCAAATTAAAAATGTACCTAATACACGCATTTTGAGCCCTTTGTAATTTACTAGTTAAGGTATCATTCAAATCACAAAATGCTAAATTAGCGTAATCAAAGTATGGTATAACCAAAGTTAAAACTAACATTTTCTTAATAAACACTGGAGGATTAAAACACAATCTTTTAAATTGATATATGGACTGAAAAACTTTGTTATGAATATAATTTACTTGTTCAACCCACGATAGAGTATGGTTCATTCTTAATCCTAAATTCACAACGGATTGCTCATATTTTAAAATCTGATTATTTATCACAACTGAAACACATTATCAATATCAATATTTGAAATTAACCTAGGATTACCGATAATTATTGGTTTACATTTTGATATATTAAGATTCAAGCCATGATCAGTACACCACTTGTAAAGTTTTCCCAAATCAACGTTTATATTATTTATAGCTGTATTAATGTCTTTTAAATGGCAATGTATATACATTTGGGTGTCGTCTGCATACAGCATCAACCTGCTAAACATAATAGGTTCATCAATTCTAGTAATATATAGTGAAAACAATAAAGCTGAGAGGTTTGAGCCTTGTGGAACTCCTACACTATTTAATTTCCAATCCGAGAAAGAAAGATCCCCCCGTTGTCTTTACCCTTTGAATTCTTTGTTCTAAATAAGACTTGAACCAATTAACAGTACTTACACTAAAATTATATGACTCAAGTATGGATAACAAAAGCCGATGCTGTACACAATCAAACGCTCTTGTAAAATCTAGTAACATTAATATAGTAATTTTCCTATTATCTATAGCCAATCTAATATCATCTGTAATTCTTATCAGTGCAGTCTGAGTACTATATGATGATCTATATCCAGACTGATACTTGAACAAAATGTTATTATCATTAATATATTTATACATCTGCTGAAACACAATCTTATCTAACATCTTACCTAGTACACACAAAATATTTATTGATCGATAATGCTTGCACTCCGAAGGATCGGATACTTTTGGTAGGGGAAGAATTAAAGCCTCCTTCCATTTATCAGGATACACACTATTTGCCAAAGAAAAATTATAAATGTGACATAGCACATGTTTTATCTCCTCATAGATTATTCGTAAGAATTTTATTGGAATTCCATCATTGCCAATAGCAATCCTATTATCACTAATGTCGGTATTAAAATCTCCAATTAAAACAAAATTATCATAAACAGGTGTCAGATTTGCTAATACATCAAAGCATTCAGCTATATGACCCACCTTTGGTGGACGGTACACAGCACACAATAACAATTTCCATCTCAAAGAAACTTCCAAAACAAGATATTCTGGTTTTTTTACAATATACTGCATTAGACATACAAATAATTTTATAATTAAATTCCTTTCTAATATAAATCGCGAGGCCTCCTCCTTCTTTACCCTCTCTATCATGACGTATTAAATTGTAATTTTCAATCATAAACAACACAGATGAGACAGCTGGCTTTAGAAATGTTTCTGTTACAACTATAATATCAAAACTTTCGTTATTAAAAAGGCTTAGAAAAGTTTCTCTATGTACAATAATATTTTCCGCATTAACATGAATGATCCTTAAATAATTTTTTGACCCTAACGATCTGTTAACAAATATTTGATTCGTCTGACTCTTATCATTTATTGTTTGATTATCTACCATTTATGATTGAAAATATAAAATTCACACAATACTAAAAATATACTTACAACGGTCATCCGTTCACTTAAATACGCAAAACACACTCTTAACAGATATTTTTGTAAACTAAGAAACTTCATATTAGAAATATATTTAAATTCTCTTCAAGAGAGAGAGAGAGAGAGAGAGAGAGAGAGAGAGAGAGAGAGAGAGAGAGAGAGAGAGAGAGAGAGAGAGAGAGAGAGAGAGAGAGAGAGAGAGAGAGAGAGAGAGAGAGAGAGAGAGAGAGAGAGAGAGAGAGAGAGAGAGAGAGAGAGAGAGAGAGAGAGAGAGTAGAGAGAGAGAGAGAGAGAGAGAGAGAGAGAGAGAGAGAGAGAGAGAGAGAGAGAGAGAGAGAGAGAGAGAGAGAGAGAGAGAGAGAGAGAGAGAGAGAGAGAGAGAGAGAGAGAGAGAAGAGAGAGAGAGAGAGAGAGAGAGATAGAGAGAGAGAGAGAGAAAGAGAGAGAGAGAGAGAGAGAGAGATGTTCATGTTGGTCATGTCTCATTATTGTGTGTATTAAAGTTAATGGAGTATTTTTGATAAATCATTATAATACACGTAACTAACTTAATTAAATTCATAGTCATCACATACTAGATAAAAACAAGTAAGTAGGTATAAATATTAACGGGATTAATAACACATCTTGTAGATTGTAAAACGTAAAATCAGATAGCGGTGTACAGTAAAATTACAATACATTTAAGACTTAGATTTTTTATAGTTTACATTTTGAAACTTGATCGATGATTTGTAAACTGTATTAAGACACTGCACATAATGTAAAACTTCTCTCGTAGTTATATCGATGTAGTTATATGTCTACGTACTGATGCCATTCTTCACTTTCCATACGATATTGAGTGATCCAATAAGCGTTCTCTGACAAGAAGTTTATGTGATGTGTTGACCGCCGTTGTCCTACCAGATTGAACATTCGGTTATTTAATGTGCGCAATAACGTGACTGTCGGTGACAGGTTATTGATGGTGACTCTCGTTACAACTTAGTCTATTCAAATACCGATATACGCCATTGTTCTAATGTTCTTTTTTGATGGCTGTGCTGAATTAATCCCTAAAAAGGTTTGCTAACTTACATAACTCAAGAACATTTCCCCCATTAAAATAAATATAACTACCATAACATAAAAACCGATTGAAGTATTACGCCACACAAAACGCTCAGGGTTGTACACACAAAATTGCGTAATTCATATGGTTAGTAATTTTTTTATCAAATCTCACTATTTATGACATGATATCTTAATTTACCTTACAATAAAATTACTCCTAGGAAAGTGGTGCATTTTTAGATGATGGTGATGATGTCAGGGTGCTTGAACACTCTGAAAACTCTGTAAGACTTTGGTCTACACAACACAGTGCACCATAATAAACATGGGTCCTGAAGTCCAGTTCTCTATCCCTCTCTGTCTGCCTGTTTAAATTTACACTTTCAAATTTACAGTTTATGCATCTTTTTTAAACCATAACGTAAATTTGTCTAGGAATATATTTCTTCTAGAAATTAGGTAATGAAAAATATTTTATTGATTTTCATAGCTTAGTTAAAAAAAACTAAATTTATTTTCAATATACGAATTTTTCCTCTCGTCAGTTAAATTTTATTTAAATAATGCAAGCCTGGTCCCACCTTAACGTTATACAAAATGTAAGTGGTTTAAAGTTAAAAGGGTGAGTTCTTTTAATTTGTAGAACACTGATACCCGGATACAGACCAACAACACACCAACCACAACAACCACACCACAACCACCAACAACAACCGTGGACCCTGGATATACGAACAATGTAAGACGCTGGCTTGTATAGATTACACCATTTGAGATCGGATTTCATTGTGTTCTCCTAATAGAGACAGATTCAAAGTTTAGAAGATTGGCACAACAATACAAGAGGGTTATTACTCAACATAGATAAGGGTATATTATAAAATAAAGCAAAACAGAAACTCACAGTTCGAAACTTTTAATGATTCATCGGCAGCCTAACCCCTTATTTTAATCTTCCATGGAAAAAGAATATTTGTAACAGCTGAAAAATTCTTGTGCTGTGCCCACGTATGAAAGGGTTAGTGAACATTACTATAACATTTATACAGCAGCAAAAGAAGAGATAACTGCTTATCGGGTGAAAGAAATTGAAGTGCTGATCTCGTAAGTTTTTATGGATATTATATATATTAATCGTGGCATCTACTTACACTATACCTTAACCCTTATTTTCAGAGTGTGTCACAAATCTCTTCAATCAAAAGAGATTGTGCTATACGTGTATTTTTCACGAATTCTACTGTCCATAACAACTAATCTGCATTTACCATTACATTTAAAATGTCTTTTAAACAACAAAGATAAATAACAAAGATTTAATAGTTAGGGTTATTTAAAATTATTATTTTACTTTGGTTTAAGGGCAACATATATATATGATACATTTATGAACCTGTAATGTACATGATTATATAAAGTGGAAAACAATACAGTAGGGAGGACACCTTGATACAGATAAACCTTCTGGGTTTTGTCAAGAATTCGATAAATTCCTATAAGATACGCAGAAATGAAAATCCCTAATATCAAAATATAATAAGTAATAAAATCTTTTAATCCGGATTGTTAAACCCTCAGATTTGAACAATGACTGTAACTCGTTCCAGCGTGGTCTAAGCCAGTTTCAGCTCTGTTCTAGACAGAACCCGCAAAGGATCCCAAGTAGTTAATACTAGCTCAAGTATCCTTGTGATGTACAAGTGTGCACTTCACATCTCAATAGTTACTTCTATAGTTTCTGTCTTGCTTTAAACTTAGGTTCGCTTACGATACTGTAGCAAAAAAACTTCCAATCATTAGTTACAGTGTAGAAATATGAAACGACTAATTCATGATTACACTTAAAGTTCTCATAAGTATTAATTTTATTGTGAATGAAGAAATAAAAGACTCCGAGTCACACTGAGTTATAACATTATACCACTATTTTAAATAATATGATATTTGTATTACTTCTTGAGCTGTTACACAGAATTATTAGTTTAAATTTATTGATTCTTACGTTGATAGAATAATATTGTATTATGCTTATTATTTTTAAGATTAGTAAGTAAAACTTGTGAAAGCATTCTAAATTGTTAAATATAAGCAAAATTTTAATGATCCTATCTCCTTCTGACAATTTTACTTAAGATAATGTCTTCCAATCTTTGCTAAAGATGTTATTAATGATGCATTAAAATCTTAATATCAGCACGCAAATCAGAAAACAAACATGAATCGTGAAATGTCTCTCACATTACTAACTATAGTCATATTTGCATTTAATCGGAATAGTCCAAGTATCTGCGCTCTATTTTGTACAACTGCTCTGTGGTAAATTTCACTCATCACACCAAAGAAATCTCCACGTTTCCTTAGTTATCTACTCGTATATGGCTGCTCCAGTAATCATTTTAATCAATTTACGAGCGGTATATTTTCTTGGATCTGTAACATGAATAGCATAACGTACTCAGCTTCGCAGAAATCATTTAGACACACAAGACATTAGGGAACCCTCAACCTCTGTACATCATCTATCTGTTCCAGAGTAGATTTATCATAGGCCTAATTCGGATGCTCTATGTAGCATTATAATAAATTGATATTCTAGAGTTACTGAGAGATCCATGAATATTGGAATAAAACTTGTTTAAAACATCTTAAAATATCTTTAAAACTCTACATGATTTAGTACTACAGGACAGCTTCCATAAGTTTACGAGAAATTTCAATAGTATATTTAACAACATGTTTTGAAATTTACATGCAGGTAATTTTTTCCTTTGTTACAGAACTTGGAATATAAATTCTGTACGTAGCAACTAAATAATTAATTACTTATTAATACGGTATAAAAAAAATTCTACTAATAAAAAATTTTTGTGTTGCCTAAAATTTAATTGTATGCTTCTTTCTGAGAGAATTAAAATTTGTAAAACATTAATATTTAATTTATATTTTTGTGTTTTCTCAAATCTCTACAAGCTACTGTATGAACACCGTGCTATGATCATGTGTAATGATTTTCTTTATCTGTTCTCTTTTATGGATATTTTGGTACGTTAAAGCTTTCTAATATGTCACAAATGCATCCAAAACATATGGTACTGTTATTTTGTTGCGTTTGGTTATGTTATATATTTATTATATGTTATTGTTTTTAGTATCTTCGTGTGTGTTACTTTTAAAAGGTGTGGCATAACGCTTTGAATAAAAGAATTTGCAATAACCAGTTTGAAAGAAAAACATTTACTAATGTACAGTTGTCACTACTGATTAGTTCAAATTCAGAAGACATTTTACCTTTTACGTTTATCCTTGCTGGAGTTAATTGTTTGATTCGCCTAAATCGACTCCAAAACGAAAGAACGATATAACTGAAAATGCTGTATACCAAATGTTGAGTTTTAATCCACATGGATGTTCCATGTTCCAATGGAACAAGACTATACAATATTTAGTATAAGATTAGAGTTTCCTAAATTCTGTTATGGAAAGCTGAGGAATCAATTTGTTCGTAGTAATAGTTTAGTTGCACTAATTTAATTGAAAGAAATTGAATTTAATTAAAAATATACTATGTACCTATTATTCAGGAAAACAAACTTCACAGAGTTTATTCAATGAATGGACTGATTTATTAGACATAAGGATAAAGCAAGAATACATGATATCGTTTAAAAAAATGATTACTTTATGATATAAGGGAACGGTTATTTGTGGTCCCACAATAGTAAAAAAGCACAAAACGCGTAGTAAATTAAACAATCAGTTATTATAATACAATACAAGTAGATAAATTAACTGAATAAAACCATGGTCAGCATTGCAATATTCTTACACTTTAGAGCGCACGCTACAAATAATAAAATAGAAACGCTTTCCTTTTGTAACCATTTATGTTGTATGACAGTTGAATAAAAGAGTTTGGCATTGCCAAATCTATCACCAAATTAATGACACGGTCATATCATCTGTTGGCTCCACCCCAAGCTTTATCTGAGTCTGAGAAATGTTTTATCCTATCTGCTGGTGACTTTCCTTAAGTGCCCGAACATATATTTTACGAATAAACCTTGTTTTCTCTGACGATTTGAGAAACTTATCATATTTATTTCTCGGTTAGGTATGTTACATACACCAAATAAAAGTATATAATATTTTACACTCTTCATTTTTTGCTTTAAGAGGCAATACCATTAAATAATTATTTAAATCTTAGTCATTAACATAGTTTAAATAAATTTGATAAAAATAATCGTTGAATGTATACTTGGAAAAAGGTTATCCGTGATACGTCCGCATGTTTTTTGCTATGATTAAACTAATGAGATTATATTATTTTTATAATAAATGATAAATTCATATATTTTACCAAATTAACATATTTACTTAAGTAATGCCTACGGTTGACAGATGGTCACAATCGTGCGAACTAATTAAAATTCCAATCTAATTCCTTGTATAAATGGTATTCCTCTAAACAAACATGATAGTTCTGTTTGTTTCTCACTGCCCAGTCCTACCAGATCCCTGAATAGTGAATCTATTACAAACTTTGATCTTCATATCATCTTCTTTGAAGTTCACTGATCGTCATATTAACTGCACAGTTCTTGTCAAACATTTAATCTAAAGGCTTTCTCTTTAGTTGAATCTTATTGCTATTTATATTGAGAGAAGTAAAACCGCATTGTCTTAAAATATGTATAGCAACTGTAGCTAATAAAATTGAATAGAACAGCTGGAAATAAATATGGCCTAACATATTTGTGTTAATATTTTATTAACAATCAGAAACTTCTTATATACGTACTTTAGTGTTTGAGTTTGAAATTGCGGTAGTTTTAAAATTATTAAAAAAAACTTAAATTTTGATATAAAGTGATATTATCTTAAATATAATTTATTATTCCCAAACAGTACAGTAGAGTGTTGATGCTCTTTGATATTAATCTTTCAATACCTACCATATTTTAACATGTGTACCGAGTATCATCCAGTTTAATATATTTTGTAGATACCATAATAACTTTTAATGTAGGACCATCTTATATCACAGATGCCTAATCTAAATAATGTACTTAAGTTACAGTTATTTCATATACTGTTAAACAGTGGCTATCACTTGATTCGAAAATATAGACACTTCATAGTAGTTTTGTAAGATTTTTGGAAATTAATTCTTACCTATCTTTCAAGATAAAATTATTTCCGAAATGCCCATTAGGTTGTAAATTATTCTTTTTCTTAAGAACAGTAGATTTTAAAATGAATTTTAAACACAAATAAATCTGAAATACATAAAATATTTGAATATGCATAATTTAAACATTTTAAACACGTTTTTGAGTTAGAAAAGTAAAATACTTGGTTTTTTATAAGTTGTCTATAAAAAATGCTATTTCGTATGTTTTGTATCAAACTATGGTTTTATTGGTTGGTTTTTGTTAAATACGTGTACAGAAACCGATAATTAGAGGAGACTAAGGTCCAAAAACTGTAATTTAAAGGCCAATCAGTTGTTGGACAAATTTGTTACTGAAAGAAATATTTATTTAGAAAGTAAATTTATTAAAGTTTATAAAAGTTACAGTAATTTTATTATTTGAAATTCGGAGTTGTTCTTTGGCGGATTTCACATCAAAGACCTAGCTTACAACAGAGATCTTCTGGTATAGGTTTAGCCTCAATGATTCTTACTAATATAAAGCTGTCCAGTGCAGAATTATATAATAGGGTATTCTGCACGCGTATGTGTCATCAGTAGCACACTTAGGTGTTAGTCTCATTGAGTGTTAGTCACCGAGGTGTGCTCGTTGTCTTCGGGAGTAAGTTGAGCCCTAAGCGCTGACTGGGTATACTGTTGTTACAGTATGAATGATTTGAAACAATTTCTTTGATTCCATAAGTCAGTAACTCCGAAAGGTATGGAAAACTCTAGTGAAGAGGAACAAGACTGCTCTTTCATTGTTATTCTGTATTTCGATCTTACTTGATCTCTTTAGTTATGTGCTGATCACAGATTTCAGTGATCAAAAATACCATCCCATAAGAATTGTTATAAATTAAACTGTATCTCATATTTTAATTCTTGTTTTGATGTACAAGTAGGGAAAGTCACTAATTGGTTCATACCATTTGGCATTTTTAATCTGTTCAAGAATGTTTTAAAATGCATTTCAAACATCAACATAAATATTTTAAAATACAATAAAGGTAATTTTGAGAGCACAAACAAAGCATAGAGTAATGCAAAGTCCTGCGAGACTGGATTACGTTAGTCCAGTACTGTCAATATGTCAATAGTCCCTTGTTGACTTGGATATCGTTAGTGCTTGCCATCATATAGTTGACAACCTAATATAGACAGGACCTGACAAAATATTAATAGTATTTCACATAATTTACGTACTTTTAAAACTAACATTATCATTATTATTAAAACTCATTGAAACTAATCTTTCATTTCATTTTTATAATCGATCAACTTGGTTAAATGAAGAGGTTTTGAGTTCATTTAAACATTACTATACCTCTGTACTTTGTATTAATTTACATTTTCATTCATACGATAACATCATGGTTTAACAGTGAAACCTTTATTAAAGAATAAGGTAGGAGCTCATTCTATAACTGACAGATAGAACGACCGCAATCATAACAAATGGAATTTTGAGAAAGCCGGTTCCAAAACTGGCCTTAAATGTTCATATAATTAGTTTTTGTCTATGTAGAAAACATGTTTTATACAATTCAACAGATGTTAATATTTCTCAAGATATCTTGCTACGTAACAAATACAGAATTTAAAAAAATTGAATTTCACATAGGTGTTCAAATAATAAACGCTGACACATCAAATTACCATCATCAACTGAGGTCGCGTGTATTGGGGATAGTTTGGCTACATATTTTCTCTCTCTCTCTCTCTCACACACGCAAAACACACACACACACACACACACACACACACACACACACACACACACACACACACAAACACACATATATAATCTAGTATCATAGTATCTTCATATTGTATTGAAATGAGGGAAAAGCTACATTGAATTCATTTCATAACAATTTAAGAACAAAGTTATGTTCGTTCATACTCCATGCAGCATTCTAGATTCCAACCATGTTATAGCAATGAATTTCTAAGGAAATTGCTCTATTAACTTGTTAATTGCTTTTGAAGGTGAATATCACGAGTGTTTGTATTCACCAAAATGGAATTAAATAAAGTATGTTTTAAGAGTTAGTATGTTCAGGAATAGTTCTTCTATTTCGTTCACTTGCCTATTATAGTTTATCAATTGATTACCAAAATTTTCACCGGTCTAGAGGACGGTAACTGTCCGAGACTTATGTTCTAGCTTTTTAGTTGTTACTGAGTCATATTCGATAAACTCAGTCTTGGCAAAATTCAAATGGAGAGTATGTTTAACAAAATGAAGATTTTTTTCAAATTGAAATATTTAAATTTAGCTGGTAAACGTATATTCTATACCTAATTCTGAGTTCACCGTCCATGCATCTCAGAAAACCTTAGCCAACCCCTCATTATATTACTTTTTGCTTAGAGATTCATATAATATATGATCTATGTAATCCATTTCTTTCACGGTTAATGAGTCAGCTATTGTCAATTACTAAAAACAATTTGCACCTTAGTAACCCTTTATAACATTTAATACTTAGAGCTTTCGTTGTCAAAAAAGGACAAAAACATTTTATTAAGTGGTAAAAATAACAACCAACTTTTTATGATACCACGAACTTGTGATTATTCTGTTTTAGCTCAACAAGGGCAGGGTGTGAAGTAACATATCCATTGGTTAGGACAAAGAAGGCTCGATTAAGGTTTGATTTATAAAGTCTAGGAAATAAATATTTCCTCTTTAGAGATTTTTATTTTTTATGAGTGACAAAATAATAATTTAAATAGAGATACATTGATACACATATTACCGGAATATTATCCAGCATATAATGTTTGCAGAGAGCGGTCGGTAAGTGTCGTTAATATTGAGCAATTTTATAAAAAAAATCAAAACTGTGTTATCTTTCTTAATGATTGAAATGAAACTAGAACACTATAATTACTTAAGGTTCCCAAGTTAATAAGCAGAGCCAAATAGGAGTTCAACATTTCAGCGATAATCACTGCAAATGACATGATTCAGCATATAAATGATCTATACTTGGACGGTTAAGATTTATATATATAAATTTATAAATATAAATAACGCATATGTGACATGTACGGCCAAATACAAAATAATTGAATCGTAAAAAGTAAGGGCCCTGTGGTGTAATGGCAGCACATTCACCCGGCAAATGAGAGATCCGGGTATATATATATATGGATATACAGTAATTGCAACAATAGCCCACCAGCTAGTATGAAGCGTCAAGTTACCCAAATTTCTCTTGTAAAGGTTTCGTTTCCCCTTTCCATCCCTTTGATTTGATAACTACACAGACTTGATTCAGTACGTTAATTGTGCCAGATAGTGTCTTGATATAACTATAGTTATTAATTATTTTTCTAGATTGATGTTTGTATCTAATTTAATGCTATATTTTGTGTTTATTATTTTTATACGAAGAAAACCTTTTCCAGATAATCTTCTAATGCTTAAAATTTGAAGAACTTTTCTATGATATAAGTATGTAATAAGTAGTTAATAGTTTATATTTAAATTATACCGACATTTGAGGTTGAGTTAAATGAACGTTTAGAAATTCAGGAGGAAATTCTACCAACGACACTTACTTATAACCAACTACAGGGAGGGTTGTAACAGTCAAACATAAACAAACATAGTTAGATGTTATCTGTTATAAGTGTAATATATGAGGAAACAGTAGGTTTACAGCTGAACTGTGCCAACTTTGTCACTAAAGGGGTTGTTTTCCACTGTTTTAGCTGTTTCGCTAATTGTAGTTTCATGTACCTGTATATTGGGCTTCAGAATAGTAATAATTGTGTTAATTTACATTTTTAGTTATCATTCATTACAGTTTTTAATAATAACTTTTACATAATTAAACTTCTTTTATTTAATCACTATAAAATTCAATACGAAAAGACACTGTAAAATGGGTTCAAATATTTTACGAAACTGCAGTTATTTCTTCAGTCTAATAAATGTATGCAGTATTTAAAATACACATACATACTTAAATAAGCTAGTTTTTAGACATGGTTTGTATAAAGATACGTTTATATATTATTTATATTTAAACATAATAACGAATAGTTAAAAGTCTTATAATGATGTTAGATCATACTGTTACCTAAAAAAAACCAGCATCCATGTACGTCAACTATGGCTTAGAATAATTTAATAAAAATTTTAAAGTTATTCATGAACGGACTTGCGATGTGGACAATTAAATTCATAGATTTATAATATTACTAGCAGTTACCCGGGGTTTCGTACGTGATTTAGTACGATCTACACCTGTATGTGCACGTATGGTTCGAGAGAACTGTATTTTTGACGACAATAAAGAGTTTCTCTTCCTCCCACAATCAATAAAATATTTTTAAAGTGCACAGTATTATGGTCATTGTAATTCAATTCGATGTTAGTATATTTGTTCCATAGTTTATTTTGTCTCTTTCCTGTTCGAGAAAATATATATACATCCACAGCTCTGAGAAGTCCACTTTTTTCAAAAGAGAACTAATTTAGATTTAATATCAGCCTATAATTGTAAATTAAAAGTTAGACTACATTGTCTCTTATATCTGCACTGCTAGCTGTTATCCGGTTCTTTGCATGCAATTTAGTAGGCGTTGCACGTGTACGACCGTTGCTATAAAGAGTGAATTATATTTCCGACACCAGTGTCGAATTTGCCTTGTTGCCACATTGAGAAAATACGTCAAAATATATATCAATATATATATATATATATATATATATATATATATACATATATATATATGTATATATATACATATATTTATATATGTATATATACATATATATATATATATATATATTATATATATATATATATATATATATATATATATATATATATATATATACAGCTCTGATAAGTTTGTCAAAACACAACTTAGGTTTCATAACAGTATTTTAAATGTATATTAAAAGTAAAACTGCATTGTCTCTTAAATCTGCTCTTAGCAGTTATCCGCTGCTTTGCACGCAAATTATAGACGTTGCACGTTTATGACCACTATTGATTCCAGCGAACTACACGTGAACTGACGCAAATGCTGAGTTTGTCTTTTTCCCACCATTAAGAAAATACGTCAAAAATAATATAATTTTGGTTATTGGGATTAACTTCGTTTTTAGTATATTTTGTTCCATAGAGATTGTGTTTCTTATACAGTTTTTAAAAAAACTATATAATATTTTTTATTTTTTACAAAAAATGGTTATATTTCTTTAAAATATCTTACGCTCAAAATGTGCGTACATGTTTAGAGTACAACTGTAATTTACGCCATTATAATCTGATGAGTAGTTGCAGAGAAAAAGATACATATGTGGGACAACAAATTAAAATTTTGGAAAATTACAGATAAAGACAATGCACAGGCTTATAAGTAAGTTCACTAACCTGAAACATAAGTTTAATGACATCCTGCTCCATAACTGGGGTCATCACGATTCTCTCACTCTTTACTCCAGCCTTCCAGCTTTCTTCTAGCACTTGACTGAGCTTGCCTAGCTTTTTTTTATCGGCAACCATGCGCTAGGTTTTTGTAAGCGATTAATACCCAGCTTTTTAATTGATTCATTAAATTTATGTCCAACTACCATTCCTAGGTGTTATAAAACCATGACTCTTGCTATATTACCTTTTTTGAAGGAATTCGTGGTATCATACGCTCATAGGTGTAGAGTGTATATGCCTACAAAGACGGTTTTTGGGAGGCAAGTCCAAATTATTTGGTTCAAAGACTCATTTGGATCCTGCGATCTGCCATGGAGACATGTTGTAAGATAGTCAGGTAAGCTCAGGCCTGTAAAAATAGGTTTTATCTTATTCATGATCACAGGAGAGATTGAAATGTTTTGAGTGGGCGTACGGTTTATTTGCTGTGGACTTTTAGTACTTATACCAACTGTCGATTCCTTTTCAGCAAAGCCCGTGTTGAGGATCGGCGTTGCTTTACAGTAAGTGATGGTATTCTGTCCATACTGCTTGCTGCATCTCTCTCACATTACTAGTATTTCTACGTTTTGCTAGACCATAGTACTTTTGAATAGATAATATTGGCAGCTTCAGTCAGTCTATTCCGGCCACCTATAGTGTTTCCGTCAGTTTGTTCAGCTTTTTCCTCTTTCAGATTCAAAGATTTTAGACGGGATCCCATGCGATTCTGCACGTATCAAATGCACTCTAATTTCTTCACTGTAACCTTCATTGCTTTAAGGCCTGACTTCTGGTTTCATAATCATATTTCTTGTTACAATGTACCTCTTGTCAACTGAATTAAAAAACATAATTACATTGAAGCTTTTGATTAGACTCAAATCAATACATGTTATTCCTAAACTATATTTTGTTTCTATAAAGAGGATCCCTGGTAGAGCTGGGCCCCTGTGACCTCTTCCACGAGCTGAACATCTCACTTCAAACGTCTAGCATTTTGAAATATACACATATCAAACTTTTAAAATAATATTTTACTAGTTGGGTAGTATTTACCCTTGTATTTCAGCAAAAGAAAAATTGCCATTGTGGATTATAATAACCAAAAATATAGAGAAAAACACGGGTTTCTGTTAGAAAGGATTTTTTTCTGCACTTTAACTCATAATTATTCGAAAGCAATGACATCCTTGTACAGCGTTTGTTATATGTCTCTTGAAGAACGAAATACCGAAAATAGGTTAATAATTAAAGGCGTAATTAATTTTATTTGTATAAGAAATTGTTTATTAGTTATTAAATAAGATTTTGATAATACTGTATGTCTTTTATCTTCTATGTCTACAAATCTGTTAGAATTGACGCGATATGGTTGACAGGCATATTTACCTTTCTACAAATACACATGTGATATTGAAACAATTAGGAACTACAAATTAACAGTGGTTCACATTTAATGGTAAGCGATTTACATAATTTAATAACCATAACTAATTATTGTTGGTCAAGATTCATATACATTTTATATGTGTACTGAATATTAGAATACATTTTATGGCTTCTAAGTTGTTTAGGATAGTGTTTAAAATCATAATTCTATTAATAATTAAGTCCATTGTATAAGAGGTTTAGACGTAGACAAATCCATAATTTCACTAAAAATCTAAAATTCTATGTCTACCATAAGATAAATACAAGTACTTTAATTCCATAGCTATATTACAATACATACTAGGACAGAAAGTCTTATAATTGGTATCCAAACCAATAAATCAAAGCAAAGTAATTTTAAATAGGAGAACATTTAAGCCACTATTGTTATTTAGACAGGTAATGTAATATGACCGTTTTGTTAACAGAAGATATGGGGACATAACAAAGTTCGTAAACGAAACATATGTAACGGACTGGTGGGTTTACTAATGCAGGCCTACGCACCATTAGTATTCTGTGCTTCCACTGTCGCATACAAATTAGGATGAAAAACAGCAACACCCCTACGTTTTATGATTCTGTTTTGCACAACACATTGCCGTGCTAAGTAATAGAGAGGTCATAAGAAAAATTGAACGCAATAGATATTTGTTTATTAATTATAATAGTTGAGAACACGATATGTGCCAATTGTATATACTTTTAACAAATACTTAAGAATTAATAAATATGGATTGCGATTTACTTCGTAAATTATTGTATATATAGTAATACTAATTATAGGATATGAAATGACATTTGTAATAAAATTTCAAGTATTTGGTTCTGACAATTATTCCAAATACTTGAAATTGCGTATTGCTCTGTTTCATTGAAATAAAACAATGAATTCATCTCGTTTTATATAAAATTTAACTGAATTTAAAGTCCTATAATCTATTAAAGCTTCTTAAATTTGAAAGAAATATTAATCAGTCTACATCGGTTCAGTAAACTGCATATTAAACAAATATTTTTGCAAATATTGTTATTACCATTCCGAGTTCGAAAAGTACATAAAACAAAATACTATTTTTGCTAAAAAGATGTGAAATATAACTGAATTAAAATACCATTTCAGTAAAAAATATGAATTAAAACTAAAAGACAAAGACTCATTTAAAATATACTATTCAAAAATGTAAAAAAATACACTATTGTTGCGTGATGTTTTGGTATTGTATAGACAACTTCAATTAAAACATTTAAAATACATAAAACTACAAGAAAGTCATTATTATATTATTTTATTGGTTTAACCTTGTAGGTTTGAGCACGATTCTTCGAAAGTTACAAAATTTAAAATAAGTGATTTCAAATTTCATATTTTCCAGATATTTATAAAAATTGAACAAAACTGTAAACATTTGAATACAAAAAAGCAAGACAAAAGCCCCTTGTATGACGTATCTTAAGCATGATGTAACAGACTTTTGAGAGGAGTTTATGAATTAGATTTATATAAAGAAAGTGAATATAAGTTAATAAATATTATTCACTTTATTTCGTTTCGTTAGGTAAAGAAAAGTGCTGAGTTAACTCCTGGTCTTATGTAATAATTGTCAATACAATTGTGATATCATTTGATTTTAATGATGATATCAAAATAATATAACATACATACATATATATATATATATATATTATATACATATAAAATATATTTTATTATATATTATATTATGATATAACTTTTAAGTTAACAACTAATCAAAAACGTGTTTCCATGTAAAAGTTGTATTTAAATTTAGAAAGTTTATGATCAGGTTGTTTCTTCTTTTGTTTGTTTATTTTATTTTATTCTGTGTATGTTTTACAAGTGTACTTGACAAAGTTGTAATTCAACAAAATATTGTACATAAAACAATTTGTTTTCTTTTGAAACTGCTCTAAGAGATTTTATATATATATATATAAAAATAAATTCATTGGTTCGTTACGATATAAATTATATATATATATATATAATTTATATCGTAACGAACCAATGAATTTTACGGTGGTCACACAATGAATTTTACGAACCAATGACACTTTAATTTGGAGTATAATTTGGATAAATGCTAATATTATAAGGATTATACATTTGTACGCATTAACACATTGCCCAAAATTTATTTGACCAGAAATGTTGTTGTGACGAATTTTTTTTTTTTATTAAACGTATGACAAACGAGCACAAGAGAGTTGTACCTCACTTAGGATTGTATTGATTTTCAAATAATGTTGATATAGTATAAAACAAATATTATAAAATATTCTGAATAGATCAACAAATAGCTTACGTAAATGAAAAGTGTCATGGTTAATCAATAAATAATTACAATTTTAACGCAATTAAAAATACTGGTTTGAAAAGCGATTTCGAGTAATTTTCATAAACGTAACTTTATCATTATATTGTTATTATTTCAAAATTTAAATATTTGAATAAACTTCACAAATTTATTCATTAGAATGTGTTATCACTATGACTGTTGAGAGGTACAATCACAAGCACCATAAAAACACTAAATTAAATGAACTTTATTTTACTTTACAAATATAATTCTATATAAACGTAATTACAAATTTGTAAATTTGCATATTAATATAAATGAACTCAAGTTCTAGTTAAAATAGCTAGTAATAACCATACTAGTGTACCTATTTTTTTCGAAAATGTATCGAGATAGGGCGAACATGAATCAGCTTCATAGGAAGTATTGAACTAAGTTATATTGTTAAGACATAATACACTAAGGGATATGAAAATGTAACCTGGTGACTGGCAAGTTCCTAAGTGGATAAGTTTGTGAATACCGAAACATTAGTTTCTAAGGTTCCTGACTCCCAGCAACCACTCCAACTGGGTAATGTCAAAGTACCACTTTACGTCTGGAAGTTATACCGTATTGTGTGTGCAGACATTGTGCCGTTAATATAGTCTTCTTAAGTGTCTATTTTATAGCTTAGAAACTAACGGATTACTCGTGAAAAGTATTTATTGGTTTAGAAATATGCATGTTTCTAATAAAAAAACCTATTTTAAAAGTACGGGGTAGCTTTATTGCAACTCCCTTTCACGTGAACGGCATTATCTGATACAAGCAATAGGGCATCTACAATTTTGGCTTCTGCTTGTAGAAAATTAATCGATCCAAACATGAACGGACGAACACAATCCCTATCTAGAAGTCCGAAAGAAACAAAATCCAATGAACCAATTAAGACAGTGATATTTGGACTCTTCAAAAACTCAAAACCGACTACCAATCTGTAAAAGGCTACAGCTCACTGTTATTACTTAAATAAGTATGGAATAGAAATTTTTCATCATACGTAAATCTATTCTAAGCCCAATGACTTAATTATGTATTCACTTAAAACTGGACATCGATGCGAAGCTCAGCGAAGATATACAAGTAACAATCGAGAGATTTATAAATCTTGAGTGGCAGTACCTATAGTAGATTATCTTGACTTTCGGTCTTATGTATCGTATAAATATATTGAGTATATAAACGGCTGAGATTAGAATATTTGTGAATACTATTTAATAACTTTACTAATTTGTTCCATTGGTGGCATGATTCTTATTCATGTGATGTAAGTAACATTATACTTTTTAAATATTATATTTAATTTGATGATTCTTAACTAAATCTCAAATAATGTTATCAATTCATGCACACTGGCCTTAATACACTGCCAGGAAATAGAAGTCAGGAAAAATACTTCCGGTTGTAATAAACACTGGAAATAGATGTAATGATATAAATTCTTAAATATCACTGTAAACCTTTTATTATAGAAATTCTCGTAGTGTTGAGTCTCGTACACAGAGACACAAACATGTCTTACAATCTTAAACTTACTTTAAAACTAACTTTAGATATTGCTTAGAGTAGTTGAAAACTATTTAATCAAACAAAGCCATGCTTTAGCGAGGTATAGCTGACAACTCTATGCGAGGTATGCGTAGGAAGTAACTTTAATACCCCTTTGAAGCCATATCATCCGTATATTCCGCATGGCTTTGGTAGAGAATTCTTAGGTTGACTGAGATTTTAGTTCAGTAATCACTAGTTCATTAATATCCCCATTCTATGTACAGAACTCATTATACTGCTGCTACACAATCGATTTGTATTAGACTCTCAACTGCACATAACTTTTCAAGAACAGAGTAAGCCGACACAACGAATTATCGTAGAAGCCAACAGAATGTAACGAAAATTTTGCAAACTAATCCATTAAATTAGTCGTTAATTCTTTGTTTGAAGGTTATTTTTGACGATGGAAGGATTGTGAAGGAAACAGGATTTTTCCGGACATTTGCCATCGTTAAGTGAAACAAGAAAACAGTAACACTACGTTTCGAGATCTGCAATCTGATCTCTTCTTCAGGTAAAGAACTAACCTAATACATAATTACAAACTAGGTTAAAATAAAACAAATCTTACTAAAGCGTTGTGGCACGCCTAAGTCAGGAATCACAACCTACATGTTGTATGTCAACTTCACTAACACTAAAGACATGCACTTAATACAAAACTATACAAAACACTAATCATTAAAACTAAACTACGGAATACAGGTCACAATACGTCTTCACTCGTCTACTAACCATCTACGACTGACCAGAGGGACTAGCCAATGGTACTCGTGACGGCTGGCTAAAACAAGATGGCGGAAATACAAGGGAAGGGGAAACAGGAATGGGCCCTTTCGTTATTATTGGTTCATGCGAGAATGAACTTCTTAAAACCATATTGTGACTCCGCAGTGGTTTATTATTATTACAAATATCCGATCCGTTTGATACTTTTGGTTTTCTCTTTAGTTCATTTTTAGAATTGGCAACCAAAGCGGCCTAATCTCGACTGATGGTTGACTGATTGGTTGGTCTGCCAATTTAATGTATGTTGCCTCAATTAATTTCCTTTTGAAGAAATGTGGTTCCCGATGTATTATGTGGGCTTCATCCCAATTCATATGATGGTCTTCGGACCAACAATGGTGTGCAATTTTTGACTTTTCTGTGAAAACCCTTTCTCGTGTTTTCTTTGTGTTCTTTTATCCTTATGTTTAGTGGTCTTTTTGTCTCGCCTATGTATTCCCTATTGCAGCTACATTTTATACTGTAAACACAGTTTTTGGAATTCTGTGTGCCATTTTTTGGTTTTGTTTTTACGAGACTTTGTCTAAGAGTGTTGTGTGTTTTAAAACGCGGTTCTAATGTTGTACTTTCTACCTACTCTTCTAATTTTCTCCGATAATCCCGGCACATAAGGGATTGACATAAACGCAAATTTATCACAATTCTGTTTTTCTGACTCGGGAATGATTCTTTCTGGTTCGTTTTGCACTTATTAATTACTAATTGAGGGTATCCATTGCTTCTGAGATCCGATTCAATTTTCTTAAATTCTTCTTTTAGTCCATCTTTATCTGAGCACAAGCTCTTTGCTCTATCAAACAACGAGTAGGCTACTCCTTCTTTGACAGATTTTTGATGGTTGGATTGATAATTTAAATATTTTCCTGTGTGTGTTATCTTTCGAAAAACAGTTGTCTTAAGGACATCCCTATCTCTTAATACACACACATCCAAAAAGGGAAGCTTGTTTTGGACTTCCACTTCCATTGTGAGGCGGATGGAAGGAGAAATACTATTAATGTGATTCAAAAAATTATTTTAATTTAATGTCTCCATGAGAAAAAATAACTAAAGGTATCATCCACATACCTCCACCAAATCTTCGGTTTGAACTGAGCTGAAGCCAAAGCTTTTCGCTCAAATTCCTCCATAAAGATATTGGCGAAAATAGGAGACAGTGGAGAACCCATTGCCATCCCCTCATCTTGACGGTAAATTTTACCCTCTAACTCAAAATAAATTGCATTGAGTGCATAGTTCTAACAGTTCCATAATTACTGGCACGGGAAGTTTAGTTCTATCCTTTAATGTTTGGTCTTCTTTGAGACGTGATTTAATAATTCCGAGAGTTTCTGGAACTGGTACATTTGTAAATAGACTTTTCGACATCAAAACTTACCAGTTTGTCAGTTTCAGTCAACTTTAGGGATTTTGACTTCTCTACGAAATCCCTGGAATTTTTGATGAAAGAGTCAGTTTTTCCTACCAATGGTGTTAAGATGTCCAAGAGGGACTTTAGACAATTCCACTGCAAGGTGAATCACGAGAACTAATGATGGGCCGGAGAGGGATGGTAGGTTTGTGGATTTTGGGAAGGCCATACATATGGGGGATTTTGGGAGTGGTGAGGAGTTAATTTAGATCTAAATTTATCTGAAAAAAATTCTTTATGTTTTCTTAAGGTGTTTGCTACTTTACGTTCAAATGAATCAGTCGGGTCTTTATTTAAAACTGTATATTTGCCAGTATTTTAAAGTTTCCGCAATCTTTTCTTTATACGCTACCGAGTCAAGTACCACAGTAGCGTTGCCTTTGTCGGCTGGTAAGATTTTGACCGTGTCGTCTTTCCCAAGGATTCGACCTGGCCTTTTTCTCCTCTATTGTCAAATTGGGTTTTTATGGGAGGAATTTTTCTGAGTAAAAGACTGGCCTCACAGCGAAAACGGTCACCTGTTCCTCAGGTAACTGTGAAACAGCCGACTCAATTCCAGTTACGAAATCCAGTGCCTTTACCGATTTTTGTGCCACAGAAAAGTTTTAAAACCCTTGGATAATACTGATATTTCCGCTTTCATTCAGGATTTTTTGAAGAGAGATTGATTACATTTTTATTATTTGCATCCGTATTCACGTTGCCATCATTAGGCAAATCACATTTTTTAGGCCTAATTTTTTCCAGTTTGGAGATTTTCTTTTTCTTATCTGTTTCAGAAACTTTTATACATCTATTTTGGATGCTTTCGAGAATGTTATTGAATTCTGTACCGATCAGTGTTTTTAATTCAGTTTTTTTTACACTCAATACTATTTTGGAGGAGGTATCTTTCACGATGATGATATGCAATTCTTTCTTTAAGTAAAGATTTAGAAGCAGAAGACAAAATTTTACTGGCTTTTCCTACTATGAAAAGGAGTTTTTTAGAGTTAACCCTATAGGCATAAGGTCTTCAACCTTACATTTATGCAAGAAAGTTAAAATGATTAATGTGTTTAGTTAATTTAAGATGCAAGCTCTCAAGGTCTTTGATTTTGTTTACTGGTTCCGGGTCCGTACCGAGAATCAATTCTTTGTTTGAAGGTTATTTTTTGACGATGGAAGGATTGTGAAGGAAAACAGGATTTTTTCCGGACATTTGCCATCGTTAAGTGAAACAAGAAAACAGTAACACTACGTTTCGAGATCTGCAATCTGATCTCTTCTTCAGGTAAAGAACTAACCTAATACATAATTACAAACTAGGTTAAAATAAACAAATCTTACTAAAGCGTTGTGGCACGCCTAAGTCAGGAATCACAACCTACATGTTGTATGTCAACTTCACTAACACTAAAGACATGCACTTAATACAAAACTATACAAAACACTAATCATTAAAACTAAACTACGGGAATACAGGTCACAATACGTCTTCACTCGTCTACTAACCATCTACGACTGACCAGAGGGACTAGCCAATGGTACTCGTGACGGCTGGCTAAAACAAGATGGCGGAAATACAAGGGAAGGGGAACAGGAATGGGCCCTTTCGTTATTATTGGTTCATGCGAGATGAACTTCTTAAAAACCATATTGTGACTCCCGCAGTGGTTTATTACAAATATCCGATCCGTTTTGATACTTTTGGTTTTCTCTTTAGTTCATTTTTTAGAATTGGCAACCAAAGCGGCCTAATCTCGACTGATGGTTGACTGATTGGTTGGTCTGCCAATTTAATGTATGTTGCCTCAATTAATTTCCTTTTGAAGAAATGTGGTTCCCGATGTATTATGTGGGCTTCATCCCAATTCATATGATGGTCTTCGGACCAACAATGGTGTGCAATTTTTGACTTTTCTGTGAAACCCTTTCTCGTGTTTTCTTTGTGTTCTTTTATCCTTATGTTTAGTGGTCTTTTTGTCTCGCCTATGTATTCCCTATTGCAGCTACATTTTATACTGTAAACACAGTTTTTGGAATCCTGTGTGCCATTTTTTGGTTTTGTTTTTACGAGACTTTGTCTAAGAGTGTTGTGTGTTTTAAAACGCGGTTTCTAATGTTGTACTTTCTACCTACTCTTCTAATTTTCTCCGATAATCCCGGCACATAAGGGATTGACATAAACGCAAATTTATCACAATTCTGTTTTTCTGACTCGGGAATGATTCTTCTGGTTCGTTTGCACTTATTAATTACTAATTGAGGGTATCCATTGCTTCTGAGATCCGATTCAATTTTCTTAAATTCTTCTTTTAGTCCATCTTTATCTGAGCACAAGCTCTTTGCTCTATCAAACAACGAGTAGGCTACTCCTTCTTTGACAGATTTTTGATGGTTGGATTGATAATTTAAATATTTTCCTGTGTGTGTTATCTTTCGAAAAACAGTTGTCTTAAGGACATCCCTATCTCTTAATACACACACATCCAAAAAGGGAAGCTTGTTTTGGACTTCCACTTCCATTGTGAGGCGGATGGAAGGAGAGAAATACTATTAATGTGATTCAAAAAATTATTTAATTTAATGTCTCCATGAGAAAAAAATAACAAAGGTATCATCCACATACCTCCACCAAATCTTCGGTTTGAACTGAGCTGAAGCCAAAGCTTTTCGCTCAAATTCCTCCCATAAAGATATTGGCGAAAATAGGAGACAGTGGAGAACCCATTGCCATCCCCTCATCTTGGACGGTAAATTTTACCCTCTAACTCAAAATAATTGCATTGAGTGCATAGTTCTAACAGTTCCATAATTACTGGCACGGGAAAGTTTAGTTCTATCCTTTAATGTTTGGTCTTCTTTGAGACGTGATTTAATAATTCCGAGAGTTTCTGGAAACTGGTACATTTGTAAATAGACTTTCGACATCAAAAACTTACCAGTTTGTCAGTTTCAGTCAACTTTAGGGATTTTGACTTCTCTATCGAAATCCCCTGGAATTTTTTTTGATGAAAGAGTCAGTTTTTCCTACCAATTGGTGTTAAGATGTCCAAGAGGACTTTAGGACAATTCCCTGCAAGGTGAATCACGAGAACTAATGATGGGCCGGAGAGGGATGGTAGGTTTGTGGATTTTGGGAAGGCCATACATATGGGGGATTTTGGAGTGGTGAGGAGTTAATTTAGATCTAAATTTTATCTGAAAAAAATTCTTTATGTTTTCTTAAGGTGTTTGCTACTTTACGTTCAAATGAATCAGTCGGGTCTTTATTTAAAACTGTATATTTGCCAGTATTTAAAGTTTCCGCAATCTTTTCTTTATACGCTACCGAGTCAAGTACCACAGTAGCGTTGCCTTTGTCGGCTGGTAAGATTTTGACCGTGGTCGTCTTTCCCAAGGATCGACCTGGCCTTTTTCTCCTCTATTGTCAAATTGGGTTTTATGGGAGGAATTTTTCTGAGTAAAAGACTGGCCTCACAGCGAAACCGGTCACCCCTGTTCCTCAGGTAACTGTGAAACAGCCGACTCAATTCCAGTTTACGAAATCCAGTGCCTTTACCGATTTTTGTGCCACAGAAAAGTTTAAAACCCTTGGATAATACTGATATTTCCGCTTCATTCAGGATTTTTGAAGAGAGATTGATTACATTTTTATTATTTGCATCCGTATTCACGTTGCCATCATTAGGCAAATCACATTTTTTAGGCCTAATTTTTTCCAGTTTGGAGATTTTTCTTTTTTCTTATCTGTTTCAGAAACTTTTATATACATCTATTTTGGATGCTTTCGAGAATGTTATTGAATTCTGTACCGATCAGTGTTTTTAATTCAGTTTTTTTACACTCAATACTATTTTGGAGGAGGTTATCTTTCACGATGATGATATGCAATTCTTTCTTTAAGTAAAGATTTAGAAGCAGAAGACAAAATTTTACTGGCTTTCCTACTATGAAAAGGAGTTTTTAGAGTTAACCCTATAGGCATAAGGTCTTCAACCTTACATTTATGCAAGAAAGTTAAATGATTAATGTGTTTAGTTAATTTAAGATGCAAGCTCTCAAGGTCTTTGATTTGTTTACTGGTTCCGGGTCCGTACCGAGAATCAATTCTTTGTTTGAAGGTTATTTTTGACGATGGAAGGATTGTGAAGGAAACAGGATTTTTCCGGACATTTGCCATCGTTAAGTGAAACAAGAAAACAGTAACACTACGTTTCGAGATCTGCAATCTGATCTCTTCTTCAGGTAAAGAACTAACCTAATACATAATTACAAACTAGGTTAAAATAAACAAATCTTACTAAAGCGTTGTGGCACGCCTAAGTCAGGAATCACAACCTACATGTTGTATGTCAACTTCACTAACACTAAAGACATGCACTTAATTACAAAACTATACAAAACACTAATCATTAAATAACTAAACTACGGAATACAGGTCACAATACGTCTTCACTCGTCTACTAACCATCTACGACTGACCAGAGGGACTAGCCAATGGTACTCGTGACGGCTGGCTAAAACAAGATGGCGGAAATACAAGGGAAGGGGAACAGGAATGGGCCCTTTCGTTATTATTGGTTCATGCGAGATGAACTTCTTAAAACCATATTGTGACTCCGCAGTGGTTTATTACAAATATCCGATCCGTTTTGATACTTTTGGTTTTCTCTTTAGTTCATTTTTTAGAATTGGCAACCAAAGCGGCCTAATCTCGACTGATGGTTGACTGATTGGTTGGTCTGCCAATTTAATGTATGTTGCCTCAATTAATTTCCTTTTGAAGAAATGTGGTTCCCGATGTATTATTGTGGGCTTCATCCCAATTCATATGATGGTCTTCGGACCAACAATGGTGTGCAATTTTTGACTTTTCTGTGAAACCCTTTCTCGTGTTTTCTTTGTGTTCTTTTATCCTTATGTTTAGTGGTCTTTTTGTCTCGCCTATGTATTCCCTATTGCAGCTACATTTTATACTGTAAACACAGTTTTTGGAATCCTGTGTGCCATTTTTTGGTTTTGTTTTTACGAGACTTTGTCTAAGAGTGTTGTGTGTTTTAAACGCGGTTCTAATGTTGTACTTTTCTACCTACTCTTCTAATTTTCTCCGATAATCCCGGCACATAAGGGATTGACATAAACGCAAATTTATCACAATTCTGTTTTTCTGACTCGGGAATGATTCTTCTGGTTCGTTTGCACTTATTAATTACTAATTGAGGGTATCCATTGCTTCTGAGATCCGATTCAATTTTCTTAAATTCTTCTTTTAGTCCATCTTTATCTGAGCACAAGCTCTTTGCTCTATCAAACAACGAGTAGGCTACTCCTTCTTTGACAGATTTTTGATGGTTGGATTGATAATTTAAATATTTTCCTGTGTGTGTTATCTTTCGAAAAACAGTTGTCTTAAGGACATCCCTATCTCTTAATACACACACATCCAAAAAGGGAAGCTTGTTTTGGACTTCCACTTCCATTGTGAGGCGGATGGAAGGAGAAATACTATTAATGTGATTCAAAAAATTATTTAATTTAATGTCTCCATGAGAAAAAAATAACAAAGGTATCATCCACATACCTCCACCAAATCTTCGGTTTGAAAACTGAGCTGAAGCCAAAGCTTTTCGCTCAAATTCCTCCATAAAGATATTGGCGAAAAATAGGAGACAGTGGAGGAACCCCATTGCCATCCCCTCATCTTGACGGTAAATTTTACCCTCTAACTCAAAATAATTGCATTGAGGTGCATAGTTCTAACAGTTCCATAATTACTGGCACGGGAAGTTTAGTTCTATCCTTTAATGTTTGGTCTTCTTTGAGACGTGATTTAATAATTCGAGAGTTTCTGGAACTGGTACATTTGTAAATAGACTTTCGACATCAAAACTTACCAGTTTGTCAGTTTCAGTCAACTTTAGGGATTTTGACTTCTCTACGAAATCCCTGGAATTTTTGATGAAAGAGTCAGTTTTTCCTACCAATGGTGTTAAGATGTCCAAGAGGACTTTAGACAATTCCCTGCAAGGTGAATCACGAGAACTAATGATGGGCCGGAGAGGGATGGTAGGTTTGTGGATTTTGGGAAGGCCATACATATGGGGGATTTTGGAGTGGTGAGGAGTTAATTTAGATCTAAATTTATCTGAAAAAAATTCTTTATGTTTTCTTAAGGTGTTTGCTACTTTACGTTCAAATGAATCAGTCGGGTCTTTATTTAAAACTGTATATTTGCCAGTATTTAAAGTTTCCGCAATCTTTTCTTTATACGCTACCGAGTCAAGTACCACAGTAGCGTTGCCTTTGTCGGCTGGTAAGATTTTGACCGTGTCGTCTTTCCCAAGGATCGACTGGCCTTTTTCTCCTCTATTGTCAAATTGGGTTTTATGGGAGGAATTTTTCTGAGTAAAAAGACTGGCCTCACAGCGAAACCGGTCACCCTGTTCCTCAGGTAACTGTGAAACAGCCGACTCAATTCCAGTTACGAAATCCAGTGCCTTTACCGATTTTTGTGCCACAGAAAAGTTTAAACCCTTGGATAATACTGATATTTCCGCTTCATTCAGGATTTTTGAAGAGAGATTGATTACATTTTTATTATTTGCATCCGTATTCACGTTGCCATCATTAGGCAAATCACAATTTTTTAGGCCTAATTTTTTCCAGTTTGGAGATTTTTCCTTTTTCTTATCTGTTTCAGAAACTTTTATACATCTATTTTGGATGCTTTCGAGAATGTTATTGAATTCTGTACCGATCAGTGTTTTTAATTCAGTTTTTTTACACTCAATACTATTTTGGAGGAGGTATCTTTCACGATGATGATATGCAATTCTTTCTTTAAGTAAAGATTTAGAAGCAGAAGACAAAATTTTTACTGGCTTTCTACTATGAAAAGGAGTTTTTAGAGTTAACCCTATAGGCATAAGGTCTTCAACCTTACATTTATGCAAGAAAGTTAAATGATTAATGTGTTTAGTTAATTTAAGATGCAAGCTCTCAAGGTCTTTGATTTGTTTACTGGTTCCGGGTCCGTACGAGAATCAATTCTTTGTTTGAAGGTTATTTTTGACGATGGAAGGATTGTGAAGGAAACAGGATTTTTCCGGACATTTGCCATCGTTAAGTGAAACAAGAAAACAGTAACACTACGTTTCGAGATCTGCAATCTGATCTCTTCTTCAGGTAAAGAACTAACCTAATACATAATTACAAACTAGGTTAAAATAAACAAATCTTACTAAAGCGTTGTGGCACGCCTAAGTCAGGAATCACAACCTACATGTTGTATGTCAACTTCACTAACACTAAAGACATGCACTTAATACAAAACTATACAAAACACTAATCATTAAAAACTAAACTACGGAATACAGGTCACAATACGTCTTCACTCGTCTACTAACCATCTACGACTGACCAGAGGGACTAGCCAATGGTACTCGTGACGGCTGGCTAAAACAAGATGGCGGAAATACAAGGGAAGGGGAACAGGAATGGGCCCTTTCGTTATTATTGGTTCATGCGAGATGAACTTCTTAAAACCATATTGTGACTCCGCAGTGTGGTTTATTACAAATATCCGATCCGTTTGATACTTTTGGTTTTCTCTTTAGTTCATTTTTTAGAATTGGCAACCAAAGCGGCCTAATCTCGACTGATGGTTGACTGATTGGTTGGTCCTGCCAATTTAATGTATGTTGCCTCAATTAATTTCCTTTTGAAGAAATGTGGTTCCCGATGTATTATGTGGGCTTCATCCCAATTCATATATGATGGTCTATAGTTCGGACCAACAATGGTGTGCAATTTTTGACTTTTCTGTGAAACCCTTTCTCGTGTTTTCTTTTGTGTTCTTTTATCCTTATGTTTAGTGGTCTTTTTTGTCTCGCCTATGTATTCCCTATTGCAGAAGCTACATTTTTATACTGTAAACACAGTTTTTGGAATCCTGTGTGCCTTTTTTTTGGTTTTTTTTTTTTACGAGACTTTGTCTAAGAGTGTTGTGTGTTTTTAAACGCGGTTCTAAATGTTGTAATTTTACCTACATACTCCTTCTAATTTTCTCCCGATAATCCGGCACATAAGGGATTGACATAAACGCAAATTTATCACAATTCTGTCTTTTTTTTTCTGACTCGGGAATGATTCTTCTGGTTTCGTTTGCACTTATTAATTACTAATTGAGGGTATCCATTGCTTCTGAGATCCGATTCAATTTTCTTAAATTCTTCTTTTAGTCCATCTTTATCTGAGCACAAGCTCTTTGCTCTATCAAACAACGAGTAGGGCTACTCCTTCTTTGACAGATTTTTGATGGTTGGATTGATAATTTAAATATTTTCCTGTGTGTGTTATCTTTCGAAAAACAGTTGTCTTAAGGACATCCCTATCTCTTAATACACACAAAGTCTCGTAATAACACTTTTAGACAAAGTCTCGTAAAAAACAAAACCAAAAAATGGCACAACAGGATTCCAAAAAACTGTGTTTACAGTATAAATGGTAGCTGCAATAGGGAATACATAGGCGAGACAAAAAAGACCACTAAACATAAGGATAAAAGAACACAAAGAAAAACACGAGAAAGGGTTTCACAGAAAAGTCAAAAATTGCACACCATTGTTGGTCCGAAGACCATCATATGAATTGGGATGAAGCCCACATAATACATCGGGAACCACATTTCTTCAAAAGGAAATTAATTGAGGCAAACATACATTAAATTGGCAGACCAACCAATCAGTCAACCATCAGTCCGAGATTAGGCCGCTTTGGTTGCCAATTCTTTAAAAAATGAACTTAAAGAGAAAACCAAAAGTATCAAACGGATCGGATATTTGTAAATAAACCACTGCGGAGTCACAATATGGTTTTAAGAAGTTTCATCTCGCATGAACCAATAATAACGAAAGGGCCCATTCCTGTTCCCCTTCCCTTGTATTTCCGCCATCTTGTTTTAGCCAGCCGTCACGAGTACCATTGGCTAGTCCCTCTGGTCAGTCGTAGATGGTTAGTAGACGAGTGAAGAGTATTGTGACCTGTATTCCGTAGTTTAGTTTTAATGATTAGTGTTTTGTATAGTTTTGTATTAAGTGCATGTCTTTAGTGTTAGTGAAGTTGACATACAACATGTTAGGTTGTGATTCCTGACTTAGGCGTGCCACAACGCTTTAGTAAGATTTGTTTTATTTTAACCTAGTTTGTAATTATGTATTAGGTTAGTTCTTTACCTGAAGAAGAGATCAGATTGCAGATCTCGAAAACGTAGTGTTACTGTTTTCTTGTTTCACTTAACGATGGCAAATGTCCGGAAAATATCCTGTTTCCTTCACAATCCTTCCATCGTCAAAAATAACCTTCAAAACAAAGAATTGATTCTCGGTACGGACCCGGAACCAGTAAACAAATCAAAGACCTTGAGAGCTTGCATCTTAAATTAACTAAACACATTAATCATTTAACTTTCTTGCATAAATGTAAGGTTGAAGACCTTATGCCTATAGGGTTAACTCTAAAAACTCCTTTTCATAGTAGGGAAAGCCAGTAAAATTTTGTCTTCTGCTTCTAAATCTTTACTTAAAGAAAGAATTGCATATCATCATCGTGAAAAGATACCTCCTCCAAAATAGTTGTATTGAGTGTAAAAAAAACTGAATTAAAAACACTGATCGGTACAGAATTTCAATAACATTCTCGAAAAGCATCCAAAATAGATGTATAAAAAGTTTCTGAAACAGATAAGAAAAAGAAAAATCTCCAAACTGGAAAAAAATTAGGCCTAAAAAATGTTGATTTGCCTAATGATGGCAAACGTGAATACGGATGCAAATAATAAAAATTGTAATCAATCTCTCTTCAAAAATCCTGAATGAAGCGGAAATATCAGTATTATCCAAGGGTTTAAACTTTTCTGTGGCACAAAAAATCGGTAAAGGCACTGGATTTCGTAACTGGAATTGAGTCGGCTGTTTCACAGTTACCTGAGGAACAGGGTGACCGGTTTCGCTGTGAGGCCAAGTCCTTTTACTCAGAGAAAATTCCTCCCATAAAACCCCAATTTGACAATAGAGGAGAAATAAGGCAGGTCGATCCTTGGGAAAGACGACACGGTCAAAAATCTTACCAGCCGACAAAGGCAACGCTACTGTGGTACTTGACTCGGTAGCGTATAAAGAAAAGATTGCGGAAACTTTAATTAACTTGGCAAATATACAGTTTTAAATAAAGACCGACTGATTCATTTGAACGTAAAGTAGCAAACACCTTAAGAAAACATAAAGAATTTTTTTCAGATAAATTTAGATCTAAATTAACTCCTCACCACTCCAAAATCCCCCATATGTATGGCCTTCCCAAAATCCACAAACCTACCATCCCTCTCCGGCCCATCATTAGTTCTCGTGATTCACCTTGCAGGGAATTGTCTAAAGTCCTCTTGGACATCTTAACACCATTGGTAGGAAAAACTGACTCTTTCATCAAAAATTCCAGGGATTTCGTAGAGAAGTCAAAATCCCTAAAGTTGACTGAAACTGACAAACTGGTAAGTTTTGATGTCGAAAGTCTATTTACAAATGTACCAGTTCCAGAAACTCTCGGAATTATTAAAATCACGTCTCAAAGAAGACCAAAACATTAAAGGATAGAACTAAACTTCCCGTGCCAGTAATTATGGAAACTGTTAGAACTATGCACTCAATGCAATTATTTTGAGTTAGAGGGTAAAATTTACCGTCAAGATGAGGGGATGGCAATGGGTTCTCCACTGTCTCCTATTTTTCGCCAATATCTTTATGGAGGAATTTGAGCCGAAAAAGCTTTGGCTTCAGCTCAGTTCAAACCGAAGATTTGGTTGGAGGTATGTGGATGATACCTTTGTTATTTTTTCTCATGGAGACATTAAATTAAATAATTTTTTGAATCACATTAATAGTATTTTCTCCTTCCATCCGCCTCACAATGGAAGTGGGAAGTCCAAAACAAGCTTCCCTTTTTGGATGTGTTGTGTATTAAGAGGATAGGGATGTCCTTAAGGACAAACTGTTTTTCGAAAGATAACACACACAGGAAAAATATTTAAATTATCAATCCAAACCATCAAAAAATCTGTCAAAGAAAGGAGTAGCCTACTCGTTGTTTGATAGAGCAAAGAGCTTGTGCTCAGATATAAGATGGACTAAAAGAAGAATTTAAGAAAATTGAATCGGATCTCAGAAGCAATGGATACCCTCAATTAGTAAATTAATAAGTGCAAACGAACCAGAAGAATCATTCCCGAGTCAGAAAAACAGAATTGTGATAAAATTTGCGTTTATGTCAATCCCTTATGTGCCCGGGATTTATCGGAGAAAATTAGAAGAGTAGGTAGAAAGTACAACATTAGAACCGGCGTTTAAAAACACACAACACTCTTAGAACAAAGTCTCGTAAAAACAAAACAAAACCAAAAAATGGCACACAGGATTCCAAAAAACTGTGTTTACAGTATAAAATGTAGCTGCAATAGGGAATACATAGGCGAGACAAAAAGACCACTAAAACATAAGGATAAAAAGAAACACAAAGAAAACACGAGAAAGGGTTTCACAGAAAAAGTCAAAAATTGCACACCATTGTTGGTCCGAAGACCATCATTTGAATTGGGATGAAGCCCACATAATACATCGGGAACCACATTTCTTCAAAAGGAAATTAATTGAGGCAACATACATTAAATTGGCAGACCAAACCAATCAGTCAACCATCAGTCGAGATTAGGCCGCTTTGGTTGCCAATTCTAAAAAATGAACTAAAGAGAAAACCAAAAGTATCAAACGGATCGGATATTTGTAATAAACCACTGCGGAGTCACAATATGGTTTTAAGAAGTTCATCTCGCATGAACCAATAATAACGAAAGGGCCCATTCCTGTTCCCTTCCCTTGTATTTTTCCGCCATCTTGTTTTAGCCAGCCGTCACGAGTACCATTGGGCTAGTCCCTCTGGTCAGTCGTAGATGGTTAGTAGACGACGTGAAGACGTATTGTGACCTGTATTCCGTAGTTTAGTTTTATTGATTAGTGTTTTGTATAGTTTTGTATTAAGTGCATGTCTTTAGTGTTAGTGAAGTTGACTATACAACATGTAGGTTGTGATTCCTGACTTAGGCGTGCCACAACGCTTTAGTAAGATTTGTTTATTTTTAACCTAGTTTGTAATTATGTATTAGGTTAGTTCTTTACCTGAAGAAGAGATCAGATTGCAGAATCTCGAAACGTAGTGTTACTGTTTTCTTGGTTCACTTAACGATGGCAAAATGTCCGGAAAAATCCTGTTTCCTTCATAGTCGTTAATGTTAGATAATTAGAATGCAACATAATGGAGAATCTATGGACATTTTGAATCGCCAATCTTGATATGTTCTAGATACCGTATCTATTATTTCAGTGCTTATTTTTAAGATAAAAAAATTCAAATATATTGTTACTGTATACTTATTACAGGTTTATCAAGTCAATAAACATTTCTGTTTTTAGAAATATAATCTATTTTTAAAAAACGCAACCATATATGTCATGGCTATGTAGCCAAGATCAAAAATTCTATGAGGCCTTCGGTATCTGAAAGGCCTTATTCATGATTATAATTCTATGTCCCGGTTCTATAGTATTTCGGATAGCCATATGGAACGTTCGTAAATTTTTCTCCGGTGTCAAGAAGATAATAATACAAATTTATAGGTTGGAAAAGACGAGTTTCGTCAAATAATGGCGTCTAATTCCCGGGGCCTATTGCCATTCTACTTCCGGTCTCAGCGATACATCCAACGTGCCAGTAACCGTATTTGAATAGTCCCCATTCTATTTAGAAAAATATGTGGTTTTTTGAAAGTTCTGCTTTAGTCCAAGAAGAGTGTACTTCCGAACTTGTAGGAATTCATGGTATCACAGTTGTTCTTATTGTTACAAGGCTTGCGTATCTCTAATTTCATCATTTCTACGGATATCAATGAAGTTGGATATTTTGAAAATGAAGATTATTATAGGACTTGGAACTCCATTCTTATAAACTTTTATATTGGTTTTTTATCTGTAGTTTTATAATCATTTACTCTATTAACTTCTCACAATGCATAGTCTCTTGGACATTGGCAGCATTTCTGGTTCGGGTGTCTAATTTGAGCTCGTGGTTTTGCAAGCTTGGTACTCCAACTTCTGACCTTTGTATACTTGTCACTCTAGCGGGTTACCTGAGATATGTATGCATTAGGATTTATAATGTTGGCAGTAACATTGTGCCAGTGCCAACTTCTAAATATTTTCAACAAAATTTTTAATACAGTTCCTGTGGAATTTCTGAACACCCCGCCCTCCCATTAGGTTTTTGATTGTTGAAAATTAAGTTTCGGCAACATAACTGAAATCTTTTGAAATGATGTTTGGTTGATTTGAAGTAGAAATCATATAAAGCTTGATAAACCAAAGGAGCAAGTGAGACATCCCCATGGTTGGTTGCATTAAGTGGTCAGTTGGTTTCATTCCTAAAAGCCTTGTTTAAAAGAACTTTATTTAAACAGTCGTTTAATTCCAGTATTTCATGAGGACAGGGCACTAAGAGAGTGTGTTTTGATCATGCTGTTGACTTATTGTAATAATTTATAAGAGGTAATTTGGATGCATATTTCCAATTGAAGTACATATCTATACATTATTTATAACCAAAACTGATGGACTAAGCGGCTATGTTTTCCTATTTTAAATATTTTAAATTAATTTATGTAAATTTTATCACTTTGAAAACCGTGATAACATGATTGACCTTAAGAGAGCAAACTTTTTAAAAATGGAAAGTTGGCTCTAACTAAAAACAAATTACACAGCCTTAATAGATTACAATTGTAGCTGAGGTGCCTTATCTACACGTGCTCTTTTTGTACTAAAATGGCCACATTGAAGTATCTGGCCCCGGTTTCCTATAATCCAGTTTTTGTAACTTGGAAACATTGCATCAGCTCCAGAGGAGTTTCCCAAACAATATTATAAATCCTTATGTAATTTTTAGTATATATTTTTGTAAAATTACTAAAGATTTTTGGGGGGTTTTAAATAATATTCCCTGTGATAATAACTGCTACGAAAAATTGTATATCTGCCTCAATCTCTTGCACTCGTTATAAATATTTAAATTGATCCTAAACTAACCTAGTGCAGTTTGATTGATTAATAAAAATGTTTATAGTTCCGATAAACATAATTATTGTATAAAAAACGCAATTAATTTAAATTATATTCATTAATTGTTTTCATCCTCAACGCAGTTATTGAATTTAACCAGTTCAATTCCAGAATGTCAACCCTTAGCAACGTTAGCTCAGGGAAACAAATCTAATTGATGTCAAAAAAGTTATATATTTAATACTACAATATTTATAAAAGTGTAAAACTCACAAGTTGGTTATGAACACAGTTTATACAATACATTATAAATTGTACTCAACACAAACCGGTTAGAAGAACTAAAGTAGAACAGAGAGAAGTGATCGTGTTATGTCAGGTTTAGTCTGCATACAACTCCGTTTGGGCAGTTATGTTATTGTTCGTTAGTCTTCCTCGTCTACATTCCTGAAAAACGGCTTAGAATATCAAATGTTATCCAATGATGGATCTTTTATCCAAATCCTCCAAAATGTAAGCCTTGATACCTGAAGTTATTTTATCTACTTTACTTCCATTCTTTTTTTGCAATAAAAAGACTGGTATTGTCGTGTTCATAGATGTAAGTTAATTTTAAAAAACGAATAGTTTACATAGATTAATTTATATAACTTTTAATAAATTAAGCAAAAATGATATTGACCTGATTTCTAATACTTTATCCTGTAAAGTTACAACATTTATTAGATCTTATATTGAAATAAAATTATTATTTCAAACAAACTAAAAGTATTCAGGATTTTTGACTTCCATTTCAAATTCATATTGAAAGTGGGGTTTTTGATAGAGGCTCAAATAGAGGGGTTTCATTTAACCATAAGGAAAAGTGAATTTTTATTCTGTAAAGGCAATAAAAACATATGTTTTCCAATGTGTAAATTGCCCTCAATAACAGAAGAACGTAAATGAACGTATATTACGTTTACTTATTCTAATGTTATGTTTATGGAAAATATGATAGATATTGATAGTTACGTAGGTAATTAAAACGCATTATATATAACATGTTATCTATAAAGGTTTTTAAATTGACATAATAGTTTTGTAAATTATTCTAGTTAATAATTAAACTAAATTATTAAAAAACTATTTAAATCAAAATATACGAGGCTGACCATATATTTAATTGTTAATTCCTTTACTTATGTTTATTTTAATCATCACTAAAATTGTAATTATTGTTTTAAAATAAACATGGCTTTAGTTTAACAACATCAAAATTCCATTCCAGATATAACATTATTTTAAAGATATTTATTTGAAACAAATTTTTAATGATATTTACTACTCGAAAGATCATTCTGAGTGAAGCAGTGGATAAATCGCCCTACATTTAAATTGGCACAATGAACTTTTAATTAAAATTAAATCCAGTTAACAATTACAAACTATGTTCCAATTATAATTTATACGCTAGGTGTATTAATATTTTAAGTATTAAAGAACAAATTCATGGTCTTTTGAGAAATGCAATATTCGATCACTATTTCCTAAAGGTAAAAACGGATTGAAAGTTTAAATATATAGTAGCATTAAGGCCTATTTTAACGTTGGGCTAATACTAGCAAGCTAACTTTGGTAAATCACCATTTCAAAGTGTATTTTTAAACACACAGAGGAGGTATTCAAGCTGACCAATAAGCATTAACATGTCGAAACCAGACAGTAAGGAGGACCCCGGGGAATCACTAAGATCGTAACCCTAACATTAATTATATCTCGAGCTCTCCCGATGAGAGGACGCTACTAATCCGAACAAGCTAAGCTGAACCATTCCACGATATTAGGCCGAAAACAGTTATTCCACTTAATGCAAGAATAATCATTGTCATATAAACATGTAAAAAATTATACTAAATCCTTATTAAAAACTATGCCCTAGTCTCTCTTGAAGTCATTGTACTTATTTTGAAAGTTTTTTAAAGTGAAGTCTGTATTAATTTACAGTAACCTCAGCGTTAATTGTAGGAGTCTTGGAGCATTGGAACAAAAGGTTTATTGCTAGTATCACTAGATAAAGGAATACAACATTTTTCTAAATATATAATTTTTTATTTTTTGTGCAAAGGCCTTGTACTGAGATCCAAAGATATTTATAAAAGAATTAAAACTTAAATTCTGATTAATTGTTTTATACTGGCTAACACGTACATCCAAATTGTTTTACCCAATATGTTACTATAAAATTAATTATTATTACAAAAATATGTAAACATTCTGTTTAATTTGTGAAGTGACCTGATGTATGGAAATCTTTGCGATTCAGAAATTGCCTTGGCACAATTAATACAAAAGTAATAATTTGGAAAATGTTGTATTTCCTCTATTCTGAGACGGTTAAGTTTATGGTTTTTAATATTTTTTATTGCTTTTTAAAGTAGTACTTGAATTAAATTTTTCTAAAATTTAAATTTCCTTGTAAGTCGAATTGAATATCGTAATAATTCTTAGCCCTACGTTCCTCAGTTTTGCTGTTTTTAAGGCACCACGACAGCAAATCTTGAGGTATTGTCATACACATTAAAAGCTATATTATCTCATTTACTTTTATACAACACCCTTTTTGATGGTGTTGACATTCAGGGCTTATAGTAGTTAAATAGAAATATATAAAAAAACTTGTGCTCCTATTGAAATACCCATAAGTTTGGACTAGGAAACTTAAAATATAATGTTTTTATTTCCCTATCAAAACTTTAAAAAGTAATTCTCATTACCGATTTGAACCGTCTCCGCTCTTCAACAGCCTTTATAACTAATTTAAAAGAGAACCTATTCTCAATATCCTTGAATTTACTGGGAACTATTGTAACTGTGGCAATAGAATCGCATTTGCTTATTGTATGCTTACCACCACCATGTATACTGCGTTTAATACAATTGAATTTGCGTAAAACAATACGAGTAAGATTTTGTATGATCCGGCCTCAAAACAATGAAAACGTTCATGCTAATATCTAAATTCTGGTACCATTCATGTGTTTTACACTTCGGAGTCTTCCCTTCTTCCTCACATTGTTTATTTGTAAGTTCAAAGAACAAAAAACTAGATTTAGGTTTTAATTAGATGGGCTTCATTTATTTTCTTTCCTCTACTTTTCAACCCTTGAGACATTAGAAACAAATATTAGACTTTTTTAGATTATACATTTATACATAATTATTTTGAATGTTAGCAGTAAACATTGTATTGAGTTATTTTAAGTAAACGTGTATACCAAATAAACCCCAATTACATAAAAAAGGGGAAATTACAACATTACTAACCTTAAATTGATAATAAATATTTGTTTTATTATTGTGAAATAGCAAATATATTTAGTAAAATTTACCATCCTTAGTGCGTAGGCAGGAGGCCTTACTATCGTTATACACAATATATCTCTCGTTTCATGGAATCGAGTCCTTCCTCTACAATTGTTCCCCACACAAAAAAATATTCTTAGAATGATATTAACTTAGGACAAACTTCCCAGCTAATTATTTGATATGCATTCTACATGAAGATGTGGAGGTGTTTGTTCTGTGAAATCCGGGGCTTTTTTATATCGTCTTGCCCTGATAGTTTGCAAGTTCGGGCTGGGTTTTCCTATTCCAGCGGTTGTGAATTATCGACTTTATATCTATTTCTATCTTACTATCTTACACGCGCCTCCTCACACGTACGCTGGTAGAGATCGAATATGATACACAAGGTTAAAACGTGATGTGAACAGAAAAATTCTCAGGACTCGTTCAGAGCGAATTACATGTTATTTCGCACTCTTTCATATAGTACGATTATCATTCACAGTTTTATCTGTTTCTATGTTTCGCTCGCGATATTTACGTAGATATCATTGTTGATTATGAGCTGTCAATAGCCCCGTGTTAATAGAATGCGACGTTTAGAAATAAATTTCTAATTGTAAACGGACGACTATTTTGACAATTTATTTTGTGGTCGTGAGAAGAAACAGATTGTTAACTATCGGTGGGCTACGCGAAGATCTTTATTCACAGTCCGTTGGCTCTAAACCGGTCTCAGATATCGTCTGCTCGTCTTTTTTCGTTCCTATCAGTGTGTTGTTGGTTGTGCTTGTGTTAAGCTTGAGGTTAGTCGTTTGACTTTATAGTATCAAAATAAAATTATGTAAATATACTAAAAAACCAACAGATTATTCTCTATTCTAACTCAAGACTAACGTTAAACGTATATAGTCTTATAAGTTAAGCTGGCGAAGCCAAAAAGGTCTAAGGGGAAGTCTTGTGTTATATCTCTCTCTCCTGTGTGAAGCAGCTAAATTCCCTTTTCATAGCAAATATATTTAGGTTTATTTAATACAAGTATCCTTTTGTCAGGCTAATAAAAACATACAGGTCAATTTCGTGTGTACTATATTTCCTCTTAAGAGCACCTTAGTAATCAAATATCGGCTAATATTAACAAGCCATTAAAAGTTTGTTATAGCCTAACAACCTAACATTCACTTTGAAACATACTCTTCGAAGTAGGAAAGTACAAGCTTATGGCGAATTTACAGGGCACCAAACGAAATAATTATTAGAAACCGGGATGGAGAAATTCAGAGGTTTTTTAAGCCAAATGAATAATATATCTGTAAAACAAGGCTGGTACCTATACATCAGCTCTAAATTAGCAGTTCCAGCCTATCATGGCGTTGATCCAATAACTTTGAGCTATAGGCTATTAGGCCTACACGGAATCTTAAAAGTAAGCAAAATATATTATAATGAGCTATAGAATAGGTTTGTTATATATGCTATATCTAGTAGATTGACCCAAGTACATACACCTAACTAATCTGTTTGCACCAAACTATTAACCTTTTTAAGATTAGGATAATCAATACCTATACGAGCTTTATAGGATGCTAAAATATGCTTTTGCAACTCTAGGACAGGATAGTGAAAGGTAATCAGGAGAACATATATTCTTGATAGATACTCTTAACTGGTCACAAATACGAAGATAACCATTAAGTGGTCTCTTAACCTATTCCAACGCACCCGAATTATTCAATTTCTAGGATAGGATAACAAGCGCTACGCTACGCGGCTGTTTAGAAGGCAAAATACACGTATTGCAAAACTAGGATCAGATAGTGAAAGGTAATATGAACCTATATTTGATAAGATACTCTACTGTCACTAAACCGAGATAATACCTATATAAGCTGTGTCTTAACCCTACTCCCGTAACGCACGCGAATTATCAATTTTTATGAGAATAGGATAACAAGCCTACGTACGGGCTATTTAGGAGGCAAAATACCACGTTTGTCAAAAACTTGGACAGGTACGTGAAAGGTAATACGAATCCGTATTTTTGAATAGATACACTACTGTCAACAAAACGGGGTAACCTATAAAGATGCTGTTAACGCTACCTTCCGAGCGCACCGAATTACTAATTTTAGGAATAGGATCAACAAAGCCTTACGCTGGCTTATAGGATGCAAAATACAACGTTTGCTAACTAGGAGACAGGTATTGTGAAAGGTAATAGAGCCATATTCATAGAACACTACCTGTCACCAAACCGAGATAACCTATGAAGCTGCTGTTAACCCCTATCACTAACGCACCAGTATTATTAATTTTTAGGGAATAGGATAACAGCACCTACGCAGATTATTGGATGCCAAATACACGTTTGCTAAACTAGGGACTGGTTGTGCGTTAGTGAAAGGTATTAGAGCCAATATTTGATAGATACTCACTACTGGCAACACAAATCGATAGCAGTAAACTTAAAGCTGCTGTTACCTATTCCGACGCCCCCAAGCACCGAATTATTAATTTAGGAAAGGATAACCAAGCCTACGCCGGCTTATGGATGCGCAAAATAAAGTTTGCTAACTAGGGACAGGTAGTGAAAGGTAATGAGCCAATATTTCATAGATATCTACTGTCACAAAGAGATAACCTTATAAGCTGCTGTTAACCTATCCTTCGCACGGAATTATTAATTTTAGGAACTAGTGAATAAACAGCCTACGCAGCTTTTAGGCTGAAAATACACGTTTGCCAAAACTAGGACAGGTAGTTGATAGGGTATTAGAGCCAATATTTGATTGATACATACAATGTACAAACGAGATAACTATAAGTCTGCTGTCGATATATCCTACGCACCGAATTATTAATTTTAGGAATAGTATATCAAGCTACGACGGCTTATTAGGATGCAAAATACGCGTTTTGCAAACTAGGACAGGTAGTGAATAAGGTAATTAGAACCTATATTTGATAGATTCTCTACTGTCACCAACGAGATTACCTATAAGCTGTTGTTAACCTATCTTCCGCACTGAGTTATTATTTTTGGAATAGGATAAACAATGCCTACGCTCTGCATTACTGGATGCAAAAATACGCGTTTGACAAAAATAGGAAGGTATGATATGTGACTCGGGAAAGGTAATAGAAGCACTATATTGAATAGAATACATCTACTTGTCACTAAACGAGATAACTATAAGCTGGTCTTTACCTATCCTACGCACCGAAATTATCAAATTTTAGGAATAGGAGTACAAACCTACGCGGCTTAAAGGAGCAAATTACCCTGTTTGCAAATAGGATAGGTAGTGAAAGGTATGGGACTCATAATTATTAGATACTCACTACTGTCACTACAAGGAAATAACCTATAATACGACCGAATTATTAATTTTTCAATGAGTCGTAGAATTCAAGGTTAACGTTATGAGCTAGTTTTATATTATTCAAACATTCAATATTCGTATGTTTTTAAATTCCTTAATGATTCAATTCTGGGGTGACTCACCAAAAGACGATATTATTGCCGACTGGTTATTCTCTCGTCTGGGCTCTCGTATTCATCGATCGACTTCAGACTTCATAAACCGACGTCCCGCAGCGAAAACTTTCTCTCGATTGGCTTCACTCCACGGGACGTTAGCAGCAAAAAAACATCCTCTGTCTTGTCGGATCGGCTGTTAAGTATGCCGCCAGCCGGTAATGCGCAGAGACGCGTTATCGTCTGTTCCCCTGTTTGGGGGACATTGGGGTTTTCAAATTGAAACCCCAAAGGTTTTGAGGGGTTTTATTCGGGATTCCCTTGGAAAGGGGAAATTGAAAAAAAAAAAAAAAAAGAACCCCACTTTTAAAAAAAATTTAAAAAAAAAAACCTGGTGGGTTAAAAAATTAAACCTTAACCCCCCCCCATTTAGAAAAAAAAAAAAAAGGGTTGGGGTTGGATTAAAAAACTTAAATTCCTTGCAAAAAATTCAAATAAAAGTTAAGGAAAAAAAAGGTACCTTCCTCCCCGTTTTTTTAAAATTACCCAAGGCCTGGAAAAAAAAAGAAAAAAAATTTTTAAAAATTTTTCTTTAATTTTTTTTAAAAAAACTTTGGAATTTTCCCCCTTTTTTCCCTTTCCTGCCCAAAGGGAAAGTTTTCCCCGGGGTTGTTTGGGGTTTCCTTGGGGGTTCTAAAAGGTTTTGCCCCCCTTTTGGCCTGGTTTTGGGTCGGGTTTGCGGGGGGCCAAAACCCCTTTTTTTCCAGAAAATTTCCCAAACGACTACCCGCCCCCCCAAGGGGAACAAAAGGGACGTTTTTGTAAATGGGGGGCTTAAAGGGTTTTTTCAAATTTGGGAAAAAACCCGAGGGTTTTGAAATGTTTTCCCCGGGGGGGTTCCCCGGGGCCCTTATGAGGGTTTTTGCGTACCCCCCCCAATAAATCTTTTGGTGTTTTTCCCGGGCGGGAAATAAATAAATCACCCCTTGGGAAGGTCAAACGGAATTTTGAAAAGCCAGGGGCCCCCCGGGAAAATAAAAAAATATTCTTGCTTACGAAGCTTAAAGGGAAATTCAAAGAATTTCCCTCTAATACGGAAATTCTGCCCTTTTAAATTCCCCAATGGGGTTGGGATTGCCGGGGGAAAAAAGGGCCCCCCAAGGGGCCCTTTTAAGGCTGCCCTACCAGAAAGGGTAAAAATGGGGCCCCCGGCCCTTTTTCATTTTGGGTTTGGAAGTCCCTGCCCTTGGGGTTTTTTTTTAACTATGGTTTGGCTTTTTCCCCCCATGGGGAAACCCAGTGGGGCCGGGCCCCCCAATCCCCTTTAGGGGCCGGTTTTTTACAACCTGGTCCCCGTTTTGGGGCGTGTGGAAAACCCCAAAAACCTTTAAAATAGGAATCCCTAACCCCAAAGGTTTGCAAAATTGAGAAGGGAATGCCAAAACCTGGTTTTGCAAAAAAGGCTTGGGTTTACTGGGCTCAAAAATTTTGGGGCAAAAAGTATGTTGATTACACAAAAAAAAATGGGGGGAAAAGGGCGAGGAAATTTGACAAAACCCTTTGTGAAACAGGTATACCGAAATGGCATTACTAAGAACCTGGGAGATGAAAACCCAAAAGGGAAAAATTTCCCCCTTTTTGAAACCCACTTTCACATTGCATGTTACAGCCCAAAATCCACAACACAAAAAAGTGTCCTCCCGGGAAAGAGAATTCTTGGGGGATTTATAAAAAGAGTAAGGCCCAAAAAACAAAACCCGAATAAATTTTTGACACTGCAGGAAGACCCCTTTTGCCCGAAGAAAATGAAAGGAAAATGTTCCCATTTTAAAACCCAAAAATTTTATCAGACAGTTTGTTAAAAGTCCCTAGTGGTAAAAATAAAAAAAACGAAAAGGGAAACGTTCATAAAAATAATTTTGGACCAAGTGCCCAAAAAAAATATTTTTACCTAAAAAAGTGAAGATTGTTATTGGGGTTTGTGAACCCATCAGTATCTAAAAAAACGTAAAAATTGAAAACTATTTGTTAGTTTCCCAAAAAGGGCTGCGGGGTTAACCCCCGGGGCCCGGGTACGCGGCCAAAATAGAAAAAACATTTAGACAGTTTAAAAACCCCGGTTTCGCGTGCAGGAGAACAAAAAAATTTAGAAGCCACGAAAAAGTTGAGGTTAGCACAAGCTGAAAAAGGGGAAATACTCAAAAAATAAGGAATGACTTAGGTGCTGGTGTTTCTGAACTGAAACAACGGGGGTTTTACTACTGTACTGCATTTTAAACCCAAAGTGACTTTTCATAATGTATTACACTTTTTTTTTTTTTAAATTTAAAAATAAAAAAATGGCCCTTTCGTTTTTTTGGGGTTTTCTAACCCCAATATGTCTTCAATATTAAAAAACCCTTTTATTGAATACAAGAATGTGGGGTTTAAATTTTTTTCCCCCCCACAGCTACAAAATACTATGAAACTTTAAAAAGCTGTTCCCGCAACTTTAAAAAAATTTTTTTTTTTAAAAAATTTTTTTTAATTTTAAAAATTTGAAAGGGAAAGAAAAAAATTTTTTTAAAATTTTTTATATTCCCCCGTTTCAATTGGTTAAAAAAAATTTTTTTTTTTTTTAATTTAAAAAAAGGGAAAAAAAAAATTTTTTTAAAAAAATTTAAACCCCCTTTTTTAAAAAAAAAGGAGGGGAAAAAAGTTTTTTTTTTTTTTTGTTTTAAATAAGATTATGGTAAGTTTTTGTTTGATTTTTTAGTTTTTTAGAAAAAAAAAGATAAATAAAATTGGGGGGAAATTTTATTTTATTAAAATGGGGGAAAAATTTTGGAAAAAAACCAAAAAAGGGTTTTTTTTAAAAATTTTTTTTTGGAAATTAAAGTTTAGTAGGGGGAAATTTTTAAAAATTTTTATGTGGGGGTTTTTGTGTGTTAATTGTGTTTTTAAAATTTTTTTAAATTTTTTGGGGTTTTAAATTTTTAAATTTAAAAAATTTTCGGGGTACTTGTTTTTTGAATTAATTAAAAATTTTTAAAAATTTAAAAATTTTATTTTTTTTAAAAAAAATTTTAATTAAAAAGGTTATAAAAGGTATGTTAAATTTAAAAAAAAATTTATTTAAAAATTTTAAATTTTTTTAAAAAAAAAAAGTTTCTTTTTAAAAAATTAAAATAATAAACCAAAATTAATTTATTTTTTACCCAAAAATTTTAAATTTTTTAAAAAAAAAAAAATTTAAAAAATTGGGGGAAACTTTTTAAAATTTTTTTAAAAAAATTTTAAAATGAATTTTAATTAAATGAGGGGCTTTTGAAATTAACAAAATAAAAAAAAAAAAAAATTTTTTAAAAATTAAATTGATTTTCAAGGAAAAAAAAAAACCCAAAAAAAAAAAAAAAAAAGGGGGGGGGGGGGGGGGGGGGGGGGGGGGGGGGGGGGGGGGGGGGGGGGGGGGGGGGGGGGGGGGGGGGGGGGGGGGGGGGGGGGAAAAAACTTCAGTACTCCCCCCCGCTACACGTACTCCTCAATCGCCAAAGATTTGACGCTCCTCCAGCCCCCCGGGGGGAAAACATAAACCCAAATCATTTCCCCCGATCAGCTGACCCCCGGGGCCCAAAACAAAACAACCCCCCCGCCCCGGGGTCTAGTTAATAACCCCCTATTTCCCCCCCGCGATTCAGCAAAAAAAAAATTTTTTGAATTTGGGGTACAACCTATCCTACCCCACCAAATTTTTAAATTTTTTTGGAAATTTGGATAACAAGCCAAACGCGGTTTTTAAAGGATGAAAAATACAGTTTTGCAAACGGGGGAAAAGGTTTTTAAAAAAGGTAAAAACCTATATTTGATAGTCCCCCCACTGTCACCAAACGGGGATTACCTAAAAAAGCTGTTTAACCTATCCTACGCAAAAAATTTTTTAATTTTTTAAAAAATGGGATAACAAGCCTACGGGGCTTATGGGGATAAAAATACCCCGTTTGAAACCCAGGACAGGTATAAAAAAGTAAAAAAAACCTATATTTGATAAACACTACTGTCCCCCAAGGGGGGGAAAAACCCCTATAAGCGCTGTTAACGTTTTAAAAAACCCCCGAATTTTTAAATTTTTAGGAATGGGAAAAAAAGCCTACCGGGCTTTTTGGATGCAAAAAAACGTTTGCAAACGGGCAGGTAGTGAAAGGTAATAGAACCTATATTTGATAGCCCCCTACTCCCCCCAAAACGGGTTTAACCTATAAGCTGCTTTTAAAACCCCCCCAGCCCCGAATTACAAATTTTAGGAATGGGATAACAACCTACCCGGCTTATGGGAAAAAAAATACACGTTTGAAAAACTGGGACAGGTATTTGAAAGGAAAATTGACCAATATTTGATAATACACTACTGTCCCCAAAAACGAAAATAACTATAAGCTGCCTTTTTAAAACCCTATCCTACGCACCAATTAAAAATTTTTTGGGAAATTTAGGAAACAACCTTACCCGGCATAGGAAAAAAAATACGCGTTTGCAAACTGGGAAGGGGTAGTGAAAGGTAAAAAAACCAAAAATTTTCGAACACTACTGTCACCAAAGGATTACCTATAACTGCTTTTAAACCCCCTAAAAAGCAATGATTTTTAAAATTTTAGGAAAGAAAACCCCCCCCCCGGGGAAAAGGGGTGCAAAATACGCTTTTAAAAACTAGGACAGGTAGTGAAAAGGTAATAAAAAACCTTATTTAATAGTTTTTTTTTTAACTGTCATAAACGAGAAAACCCCTTAAAAAGGGGGCGGGTTTTTAAAACCTTTCCCCTACGACCGAATTATAAAATTTTGGGGAATAGGAATTACAAACCTACGGGGCTTATAGGAAAAAAAATCCCCCCGGGTTTTGAAAAAACTATAAAAGGGTTATAAAAGGGTAATGGAATCTTTTAAAAAAAAAGGAAAAAAAAACTTTTCACAAAACAAATAACCTAACTACGCACCGAATTTCTTAATTTTCAAAGTTTCCGTAAAATTCAAGGTTAACGAATCCCCTTTTTTTTAAAATTAAATTTATTTTTTTTTCCCGAAAAAAAAGGGGGGGGAAAAAAATTTTTTTTTCTCTCGTACAGGCTTCGTTTTCCCCCGCCACTTCAGTTTTCATAAACCGACGTCCGAAAACAAAAACCCCCTTTTCCCTCCTGGGAATTGGCTTCACTCCACGACTTTAGCAAGAAAAAAAATCTCTGCCCCGCGGATGGGGGTGTATAAGTAGGGGCCCCCCCGCCGGTCATGGCAAGGGCGCGTTATCGTAGTCGTCGCCAGACCGCAGCGGGCCCCAAAAAGGGGCTCCGGCTAACGCACGCCCCGAGAGAGAGGTTCCCAACCTCAAAACGACTCCTTTTAATGGGGAAAAAAAGACGACGACTATCCGAAAAAAAAAAAAAGAACACCACTTGTCAAAATTTAAAAGTTTTCTCATTTTTAAAAAAAAAAAAGGGGGATAAAAAAATTTAATCCTTACAAAGAAAGTTTAAAATTTTTAAAGAATGACAGTCAGTTAAATCCCGTTGCAGTATGCCGAAGTTATCGGTATTCAATTTTTAATTACATTTTACACCCAAAAGAATTAAAAATTTTTAAACAAAAAATCTTCAATTTATAATACGTTTCTGTTTTAAAAATGCCCCCTTTAAAAAGGAGAAAACCCTCTTTAAAAAAATTTGGGAAAATATTTTAAAATTTTATTACAAATTTAATATTACGGAAAAATACATGAATGTAAAACAATCACTATAATTTTCTAACCCCTGAACAGGTTTAGTTAAAATTTTTCACTTTTTTAAAAAGGGTTGTTAGTATTTTTTTCTCCCAGTAAATATTGTTCGAAAATATGTGTTCTTTTTTGGGATTGCCAAAATTTTTTTTAAAAAATCTTTTCTTTTTACTTCTACAGTCGGGGGAAAAGCTATTTAGAGTTAAATTTGGGGAAAAAACAAGGGCTTAAGAAGGATTTTTTAAAAGGGAGGGTTTAAAACATTTTTCCCCGGGTTTTAACAACTTTAGGGGTTTCGTTTAAATAGCACATTTTTCTATAAGGTAATTTAAAAAAAGTTTTTTAAAAAAAAAAATTTTCGTTTAAAGTTACAATACTTTCCCCCATTCGTTAAAAATAATCGGTTTTTAAAAAATATCAAACCCCCCGCATTTCGTTACTTTTTTCCCCCACTCTATCAAAAACCCCACCAGCGCAATAAGGTTTTTTTTCTTATCCCCGACCAAAAGTCGCTTCCAAAAAGTAACAACTAATTTTTTTTGGGGGAGATTTCAAATTGTCAAAAAATTCCCTTGATGCCATATCTGATTTCCCCCTGGGGAAAAAACCCAATATTCAATGGGGGAAAAGTAATTAGAATTTTAAAAAACTCAACATAATTAAAAAAATGGGGCCCCAAAACAACATTTCAATTTCTGACCCCAAAAAATTTTTGTGTTTTTAGAGGGTAATATTTTTTATTTTTTTTTTCTTATTCTTATTGGGCGCAAACTCCCCCTTTTTTTTTTTTGTACAAATTTTTTTTTAAAAAAATTTTTGAAAATCACCCTCCATTTGGGTTTTTGCCTCATTTTTTACATTTTTCAAGGGTTTTTTTCAAAAGAGATGGCTCTTCTTAAAAAGGGGGGTGCTTGCTGTACAGTCATTGTTTCACTCAATTTGGGTTTAAGGGAATCGGGATATTATTAGAGTGGGTAAAACCCAAAAAAAT
>NW_025778268.1:0-32900 GCF_021130785.1 Homalodisca vitripennis
TAAAACCTAAAAAAGTCTCTGTATACATTTATAAATACACTCGTTTAGTTTGCAACTTTTAATTAATTGAATATCTGGTAAACAAGCGAAGGTACTACAACGAATGTGTAATAAGTCATATATTACCAATAACTTTGAACATTCACCACAATAAATTATAATTTATTTTTACTCTATAAATAAAATTGTTATTAAAATCACATATGATAGTTCGTAGACAGTTTGTTGACATGTTTATTCATTCACCGTTTTTTCGATTTTATCATGGTTGCATTTAAGAACAAAAAATATTTCCTAACGCTCAGCCAAATTCTTTCGATTGCCATGAACTAATATCAAACACAGTAACGCAGCTATTTTTGGAACAGTTGATTCTATGAGTTTTGAGTCTAGCTCCAGTTTACCTTTATATTACGTGCAGCAAATTAAATAAACCGTCCCCCACACAAGCAATTCTTACGTGCAAGAAAATCTTCCAAATATTACACAGGTCTGGTGAGAAGGGATCATTGAGTGAGGAAGGCTGTCAATGTTGTGATCGTGTCAAAGCGATGCGGGGTTCCGATTTAACTATTTTCGTTTCCGTCGCCGATTATTTTTGGATCCCTTTAGACGAACATGATTCGAGTTTTAATACATTTGCAACAGCATCAGGTTTTAAACGGTGCATTAAGAGGAAGGTAAACTGGAACTAAACTCAACATATACAATGAATCAGCTCTTCCCACCATATCTGTGTTATGAAAGACTAGGTGCTCCATTGTGCTTTTTAGATTGTGTCAGTCAACATGGTAGAGCGCTCAGTTGTGCACCTGATGATACATGAAGATACTGGGTGCATTATGAAAATGATGACCATTTTCAGGAAAATATTAATTTATTCATTCGCTTGACAGAAATAGTGAAAATACTTCAAGATAGTCTACTCCTACATCAACACTCCTGCGTAGACAATTCTGCCACGCTTGGGAAAGCACCCTGGAACTCCTCGACTGGAATGCCTCTCAGTACTCTTATAACTTTCAGCTCACATGTTTCCCACAAACTCCCTGTGCTTTCCTCTCAGCTCTCTCTTCAGTAAGCGGAACAAAAATAGAGATATAACAGGGCTGTAAGGAGGCTGGACCACAACGAGGGTCTTGTTCTAGGTTAGGGTAGACGGTAACGACGAATGACGTGTTTCTGGGGATATTGCTGTGATGGAGCTTGAAGATGACTAATAACAGGCCAGGCGCGTTTGATCCAGCGTTTCAATCTCAAGCGCCTCCAGATAAAAGGCTGCGTTTACAGCTTTTCCTTACGGTACAAATACAAAATGGACGATTCCTCGAGCGCCAAAGAAGACAAACAGCATTGTTTTTATACAATACTTTCTCATATTCACTTTTTGTGTTTGGGAGAGGATTCTGTGTGTCACTGGAAGCCCTGCCTTTTATTCTGGATTTAAATATGAACTGATGCAGTTGTATAACTCACATTTCTATCGAAGATGTGTGCTGGGGTTATTCAGGCAATGGTTCACTCCAGCAGGGTGCACAGTAGATATAGAAGATTAGCTGATACATTATTCTCCAAAACGATATATTATATTTTATCATGAAACAGAACTTTAAATAATATCAAATACAAAGAGGAATTTTAATATTTAAATGTATTATAATCTAATCAGGCATTCCTAATACTGTATATTTACCCGTTATTACCTCTTGTACTGTGAAAGAGAGATCTAGCGTGAATTTAAGTGACTAATACAATGAGTTAAAACTCTTAGAACATATTTATGTCACAATGTTTGGCATTGATTTTTAAATTATTATATTATTATAAATAAAATTAGTTACAGTTTTTTTTATATTAAACGAAAAGCATAGATTAGTCTCTACTAATTACGATTATCTTGCTTACTAGAAATGCTAGAAAGATTGCTGTAAAACACAAGTTAGAAAATTTTTTTCATAAACAGATATATCTATTTTTGATAAAACTACGTGAAAACTCCAATTTATTTTGTTATTAGTATTAAACGGATTAATGTAACCATATTCTCGCTGAACTCTTTTGGATACTGAGAGGATTATACACAGCACCAAACATAGATTAGCAGTTTTTAAACAATACACAGCAATTTATTTTCTTAAATATAATTGATTTGTACTTCTACTAGAACTACAAAAGAACTATTCTAGTGTTTTGTGCTGTAAATAATCGCTAAAACTAGGATGTAAACTGATAAAACATCAGCTTTTCATTATGTGTATATGTTTTCCTTTTTTTTACGGATAAGCCAGTCCCCTTTAAGTCTTATTCTGTCCGTCCTCGTTGGCCACTGGCTTGTGCGATAATAATATTAAAGGTAGTAAGTGGAAGAGTTTATATAGTACAAGGTATTCAGTTTTGATAATAAGTGCAACGGTCACAGGCAGGATTCGACCCTGCACTATCTCAGATCTGCTAACTCAGACTGAAATTTCAACGTCTACTTGTAAGCTGAAATGAAAGATTATACTACTTTGTTTTTAAAATCTCAGTTTGTAAAACCATGTTATAATTTCCAGCCTATAATATGTAGGTGTATATATTTTACAAGACTATTAGAAAACATATTTAATTTCACCTATATATTACACAGAATACATATCTTGTATTGCATCTGATTAGGTTACATTTCACCGTGAATATAGTAGGACTTTTTAAATTATTGTAAATTGTTTATATAGATTTATGACAATAAACATTACTTTTTATGGAGATTTATCAGTTATTCTTAGTAACTCATCTAAACAAAGATTCACTGTAGTCACAAAAACAAAAAACTAAACGAAGCTACATTACTTAAAATACTTTACTAAAACTTATTATTTGCAGTAAACAATTAATATTTAAATATGAAAATGTAATCTAATAATTTGTGTATATTATAGTATCACTTCATTTCGTTTCTCCTGTGAAATGGATGATCTCTAATGTAACCTCAGCAACTAATTGAATGCATCAAAAGATACAGACCATATTTATCTTCAAATATGCACAATACCGTTTGCATAATTATTGAGTTTACACAACTAAACGTAATTAACTTACGAACTGTAATCCTACGTCAACCAGCATTCACTAGTTTACATTTTTTACATATTTCTTAAATGATTTTAAATCTTTGGATAAAGACAATGTTAACTGATTCCTACTGTACACTTAGAGTACTGAAAGGATTAAAAGCACCTACTACTTTTACAAGTTATTAGTTTTTTTTATATTTGTCCACGAGGCAGACTAACTTTAATAGTTGATTATTTTAATCTTAAAGGAATAAATAAATGCATTGTACAATCCATAAAAGATTAAAATCCTGTTATTTGAAAACGGGTTATTTTTACAATTTAACCGTTTAACCGTCTTTGCCGGGATTATTAATCGCTAAAACTTCCATGTAAGCTGATTTGTCTAAGATTAGTAGTAAGGGTAGAGAGTATAATTTACAAATAATTATGAGAAGCCAAGATGAGAAGTAACTCATCTATAAGTCCTTGTCTTGATGCTGGTCTTTGCCTTCTTACTCCTGGTGGTAATTTCCTGACATCCTGCGTGTTAAACGTTTTGAGGTATGAAAACGTCCTTGCCTTATCAAGAATTGTCTTCACACTTGTTCCTGGGCGTGCTTTTCTAACCCAATGCAGTGTGAGTTCAGCAAATTTTGTAAACAACACTTTTGATTTGTTTGAAAACTTTAAAATACATCTACTTTGCTGTCTCCATGGATATTAAAATAATATCAATATGTACTCTGTTGTGAATGTTTCACCAGTTTCCTTTTTTTTCTCTTGATACCTTCACTCGAGTGACGACTACCACTATCATTATACCGCTTCTTGTTATCATATTACCCTTACACATATACTCGTACTATAGAGACAAACATCTTCCGTTGCCCGTCTTATATTACCGTGTACGTGATAAATTATAATAGTTTAGATCCAGTATCCAGTCACACTACTCTATATATCATCTTATTGCTTATTATTATGTCTGAAACTAAAATATACTGCGTAGGTTTGATCAAAGTTTTTCGCTTTGATGTTTCTGATTCAGGTACTCTACATTACAGTGCATTTAAAATTAAATTATACTGTTATTTAGTTTAAACAATTTACTACATTGATAAGTTATTAAATAAACAATCACAAATTTTTAAATTAGGCGAGGTTTGAGGATTAGATATCGTTTCATTTTATTTTCAAACAATTTGCGGTGGTTTGTCTATAATTATTAACTTTTGTATACGAGTAATTAAATGTTGGCTAAAACCTTTTTTATAAGAAGTTTGCAATTATTAAACCAATGCATGAACACCAGTAGGTTTGTCGTACTAGCTTTACTTGCTTTTCACACTTATTGCATAGTTGACATTGATTACTCTCCTGTAATTAAACTGATTATTAATTCATTATATGAAGAAAGTTAAGGAATTGACATTTTATACTTTTCGAACGTTAAAAGATAAACTATGACTCATATTTAAATATAGATTTGGTATTGCGTATTATAAGTATAACCATATTACATTGATAAAAAGCAGCCGTTGTATACTTACGTTGTATAGCCGCAGTAATGAGTCAGCGCTCAGATAAGACGGATCGACAAGCGATAGTGATCCGGCCTAATCTATACAGCGTTTTAAGTTCGCGTTGAGCTCCTGTGTTTTTCATTATAAATTTGTGCTTCTGTTTGTGTTTTGTGGGTTTTTATCTTGGCAGTTTGGTCAATCTAAATTTTACTTATTTCAAATTTAAAATACCTTTTCTATATATTAAAAATGGCCAATTGTGATGTTTGTACAAAGTCTATCACTTCGAAACAACTGAAGCTTGTATGTAATGATTGTTCCAAAGAGTTTCATGGAACCTGCATGCGGATGAACAAGGCTGATCTCGACTGCATCACCGCCGATGGACTAACTTGGAGGTGTCAGCCGTGTAGTGAAACACGAAGAAAGAGCTTGAGGTTTGACTCCGCAGCTCAGGAAGGGAAACTTTCACTCGAAGATATAATGAAAAAAAAATCGAGGAAATAGCTGAAGGCCAAAAAACCCAAGAAAAAATTTTTAACAAATCCTATGAATTCTTAACTGAAAAAATTGAAGAAAATACAAAAACTATGAAGCAGCAAAATTTGTCTATGGAAAAATGCTTAAAAATAATTGATGAATTGATGCAAGAAAACAAAAGTTTAAATAAGAAGGTCGCTGATCTTGAACAGAGGATTGATGATATGGAACAATACTCCAGGGCAAATACCATAGAAATACAGGGAATTCCGGTGCAGCCAAACGAAGACGTCGTCAGCGTTGTGAAGGAAGTGGGAAAAGCTCTGGACTTAACCGTTACGGACTCCATGATTGACGCCTGTCATCGTCTTGGTAGCAAAGTCGGTCACAGCGGCCCCCCGCCTGGCATCATTGTCAAGTTTGTTAGGCGCATGGACAAGGAGGAGTTCATGAGGAAGCGTCGTGTCAAGCGAAACCTATTTACCAGACACATGAACATGCCCATGGACCAAATGGTGTACGTCAATGAGGCCCTGACACCGGCGAGGAGGCGGCTACTGGGGGCGGCGCGGCAGATCAAGAAGGAAAAGAACTTCAAGCACCTCTGGGTGAGGGGCGGCAAAATTTTCTTAAGGAAAGACGATGGAACCAATGTAATTCAGGTGACTTGCCAAGCTGACTTAAGTAAACTGTAATTTTTATTTGCCTAAAAACGAAAGAAGTATACTTATAATTTTTATTTATCTTTGTATATAATTTTTTGTTTATATATATTTTTACATTACTATATGTGGAACAAATATTTATTTTGGCTATATATTTATTCATATGTATTTGCATAACACTTAACAAATATTTTATATAGAAATATGAATTATTTTTATCTTATAATAAAGTATAATGCAATCATATTAAAAGATTGTGTAGATTTTTGTAAATAAATAATAAAATTTTCATTTAACTGCTTAATTGAACAGTATGATAATGTGCAAGGATTTATGACATGTATATTTTGATACAGTTATAGATAAGTGTTTGTGAAATACTTAATTATTACTTTATAGATTTTATGTAGCAATTATAACTATGAGTTTTGTTTTAATTTAATTTTTCTTAAAATGTATAGATAAAAAATGTCTTTTTTTTATTGTTTTCTTCAGTTAATGAACGATAAAATTTTAGTTGTTCATCAAAATGTTAGAAGTATGAGACAGAATTTTGATATTTTCATTTCTGAATTGCAGGCAAATTGTATCTTTCCTGATATTATCATCTTATCAGAAACATGGATAAGTACAAACGAAGTTGAATTTTATAAAATACCAAATTATAATTTAATAACTCAATGTAATGATAATTATAGAGCTGGAGGTGTGGCGGTTTATATTAACGATTTAATCAACAATGTAAATTGTATCCAATTTGAGTTACAATCGGCAGATGCGTTATTGATATCTTTTGTTTTTTGTAAAGAAACATTTTATTTACTTGCTGTATATAGGTTTGTGTTTAATGCAGCTGATATTTTCATCGATGAGTTGAGGAACCAATTTAATAAGTCAAATTGTAATTCTAAAAATATGGCAAACTTTTTACTTATTGGAGACATTAATATAAATTTATTGGACAATGTCTGTGCGTCTGTAGATAGTTATAAAACTCTGATGGCTGTAAACGGGTTTGAGAGTTTAATACGGGAGCCAACACGAATTACAGAACAGTCTGGAAGTTGCATCGATCATGTTTATATGAGAGTATCCAGTAAGAACAGGATTATTGTAGACGCGTCTGTGATGCACGCGGACATCACAGACCACTCCATGGTCTGTGTGAGCGTGCAGGTGTTCAGTGCGCGGGAGAGGGTGGCAAGCCTTTGCTGTCCTCGCCCCGCTACCGCACTGATTACGCTCGGCTCGATCAGCTGTTGGATAACGCAGACTGGTCTCTTGTCTATAATCAGGCAAATGCGTCTTTGGCGTTTGATGAGTTTGTGGGAACTTTACAAAGTTTCTTAATACAAAGTAGAATGGAATTACGACAGATAAATCAATATAAATTAAAGAAACCGTGGATTACTAATTTTATTTGTTCAAAAATTAAGAGAAGGAACCATATTTTTAAACTGGTTAAGAACCATCCAAACAATACCAAATTGAAACTATATTACTTAAAATTTAGAAATAGACTTCATACATACATAAAAGAACAAAAAATAATTTTTATAAACGAAAGTTTGAAAATTGCAATAGAAATTCCAAGGGCACTTGGAAAGTTTTGAAAGAAGTGACTGGTCAAGCTAAACAAATCAAACAGACTATAACACTAGACATAAATCACACATTGATTTCTGATCCATTTTCTGTTGCAAACTATTTTAATGATTACTTTTTAAATATAGTGAGTAAACTAAACTTAAACGATCCTCAATTAAAAAAAATTTCCTCTACTGCATTATAAAAATTCCTTTACAAAAGTATACCAAGTAAATTCAATTTTTATTGATTCAGTTCTACCACATGAGCTGGTGAGCGTTATTAAATCACTTAAAAATAATACTTCACCGCGTCTGGATGGAATTAGTTCCTTCACGATTAAGAATATCTATCCCAAAATCATGGATGTCTTGTTGTACATAATTAATTTGAGTGTCAACAGTGGAGTCTTTCCAACGCAGTTAAAAAATGCAGTAGTAATACCAATATTTAAAAAAGGTTCTGATTTGAACAGCAGTAATTATCTTCCTATATCTTTGCTTTCATGCTTCTCAAAGATTTTTGAAAAAACTAATGAAACAAAAATTGTTAAAATTTTTTGAAATGACTGATTTTTTTAGTAATAATCAATTTGGATTTAGATCTGGTATGAATACAGAGAATGCACTGTTGCATTTCATGACAGATGTGAATGTTGGTTTGAATGAGGGTAAATGTATTAGTGGTCTTTTCCTCGATATAACAAAAGCTTTTGACACTGTGAATCATAAAATTTTATTGGATAAATTACATCAATGTGGAGTGCGTGGAATTGCATACAAATGGTTTCAGAGTTACTTGGAAGATAGGAAGCAATGTGTAAGAGTTAATTCTGTATTAAGTGACTCTGGAATAATAAAGCAAGGTGTACCCCAAGGATCTGTCCTGGGAGCAATATTATTCAATGTCTACATAAATGACTTATGCAATGGTAGTTTACAAGGAAAAATAACTTCTTTTGCTGACGACACAGCTCTCTGCTATTCAGAATCTAGTTGGAAACAGTATAAGGTCCAGTATGGAAAATGATTTGGAAGCACTTCAGTGGTGGTTTACTATGAATCACATGCTGCTGAGTGTAGAAAAAACTAAATATATAAATTTCAGCCTCAAAAAAGATATTAACTTCGAAAATCAAGTTTATTACAAATGTGCTAAGTGTCTAGGTGTTCAAACTGTATGTATTGGGAATAGTTGTGCTGTAGTTGATAGAGTAACGCATATAAAGTATTTAGGAATTTTGTTGATAGCGAGGTTAATTGGAAAATTCACATAAATCATTTAAAAAACAAAATTAATAATATTTTAAGGTATTTTTTATTTTCTTAAGAAGTTATGTAATGAAAGAGTTATGCGTATGCTATATTTTGTCATTGATACAGAGCAGAATTGATTATGGAATTATCTTTTGGGGCAGTACATACGATACTTATCTGAATGCAATATATGTTCAACAAAAACATGCAGTAAGGTTAATATTAAATAAATGAAAGACAGTCCATTCGCGTCCGCTTTTTTTGGATTTGAAAATTTTACCATTGAAATATATTTTTGTTTATAAAGTTCTGAAAAATTTTCTTTTGCAAGAGTGGTAATATGCCACAAAAAATATAGAATATAAGCAAAAATTAAGATCCGGGAATCAATTTACAGTTCCTAAACCAAATTCTACATTTTTTTACAAGAACATTAAATTTTATAGCACCAAGAATTTTTAACAAATTACCAAGCAATATTAAAGAATTATTGAATATTGACACATTTTTGAAAAGACTTAGAGAGTGGCTGCTAACTTTGGAACACATTGACTTTCTGATTCAAATTCAGCAATAACATTTATGTTTGTATACCATAAATATTTTCCATCTTTTTCGCTTAGATGCTCTTTTACATACAGTAAACTAAAAAAATATATATATATTTTTCTATATGACATATTTTCTATTATTTTTGTTTCAATAATTTATCATGCAACAAAGAAAAGAAGCACTGATAGTACGAAGAAAATTGGCCGAAAAAGTTTAAATAAAATATTCATTCTTTCACAATCCTGACGCTGTAAAACAAGTTTAATGTTTAATATTTGGAACCTCCGAACAGGCCACGTGCCTTGGAGGCCCTAAATTTTCTCTTCTGATATTTATATAATCTAGTATATTTACAAGTTTTTTTTATAACAATATTATATGTAAGGAGACTGAAAAAAATTATGTTAAGTTATTTTTTAAGTTATGTTATGTTATTTAAAAAAAATCTAAAACATGTTCATTTAGTACATATAGTCAGTCTTGGCAAGTATAACTATATTGTTTATGATTTTTAATCATGTAAGTTCTTCATATATTTTATGTATGTTTTTGTGGCAGAAAGAGAAAATAAATACATTTATTTATTACTTCATTTTTGGATTTAAATGGCATTTGACCAAACCCGCACAGGACTTAAGGCCATATATATAATCTCTTTTTACTGACAAACCACTTAAATTAAGAAAATAAGCTTTAAGATATTATAAATTTAAAGTATTTAGCTACTCTTGATTTTCAGATTAATTTTTAAATATAAATAAAAAGGTCCTTCACAAATTATAGTGAAGTCATTTATATAAAATTTTTTTAGGTATTGCTTTAAAAAAATTTATAATAAAACTAATATATTTCCATAATAAATTTTACATTCCAAACATAAATAAATAACATAGTAGAACTTTTTTAGATCTAAAAATCCATAAAAGCTATAAAACCTATGTAGTGTTTTAAAATTTTTAATATTATGTTTTCAATGGATGAACATTGTTCGTTTGTACTCAATAGTTTTGTATACATTATTAAAAGACCTGAAACGTTATTTTAATTATATCCAATATAAAAGGAACAGTGCAGAAAATGTATTACATCCAGAAACTTCCATGTGCATTTAGACAAAAATAATAATAAATTGACTAATACTCATACCACACACAATTTTGTAGAAACAAAATCCTTAGCTAAAGAATTTTATCTAAGATTCTGATCAATTCAAACACATTCATATTGTGGAAGTTTTATATGTCAACTAGCTTCATCAAACATGTCATTACTCATGGCTATGCATGACATTATTTTTATAAAAAAACTGATACTCATAAATACTTTTTTTCAATTCAATAATAGACCCTTCTAAAATATATATAATGGTCACTGGAAGATATTCAAGTCAGTTTATCTACTTTTGAAAAAGTCAGTTATACTAAGTTGAAAAAGTAATGTTTTAGGGTCTTGAAGTTGAAGAGTATGCAGGAAGATCTATGATTTTTTCTTATATATCAACAAAGTCATGAAGATTGTTCCTCGATATGGTTTTGAATTATTCAGTGCATCGGTAAGTATAAACCTTATTCAATAAAGTTTCGTTGAAGGTTCCGTTTCAATAAGGATTATCTTTTACACTCTTACGTCAGTGTATATGAACATTTAAAAGTGGTTTATCACTTTGAATTATACTATGTTCTCATAAAATATAAGTTATTACTTTTGTGGCATAAATGATTGTATGGCCCTAAATATATTATATAAATATACTAAAAGAAATTAAATCCTATACTTAAATTCAAATTAGGATTCAAAATATCATATCAAAACAGGAAAATAAAAACTGGTTTTACTATCTGTAAATACTTCGACACAAGAAATCAAAACTATGAATTGGTTAGTTATTATAATATAATAATTTGATTCAAGACTTTATTGAACCAAACCACTGAAGTATTAACAATGAGCTGTCTACAAATATTGAAATTGTTAACTGAAAACGCCTTGTATATATTTTACATGGTAAATTAGTACAAAGTGTGCTCATATCAGTTACACAACTAGTAAATCAAAGCCTAAATACAAACTATTATTAGCTGTTTACAATTTAAGAGAAGTTAATTTCAACCGGCTTGTAAAAAGAATTGTCAAAACATTTGGTTAGACTGATGTGGCGTGTCTTAAATAAGCTACAAATAATGTAGAAAATAAAAATAGTACCTTATAGTTGTTTTAATGCAATCCATGCAACAAAATTGAGATTTTAGATTGACATGAGATTCCTAGTACGTAATTGATTTAAGTAGCCCAAATCCTGATGCTGATAAAATTAATTTACTACTTAATACATCATGTCAGTTTAAGAGAATAATAATCGACAAAGATTTGTTTTTGGTTTACATTTTTGCTTAGTATAAGTTAAATTACGGAATGACAACAATGAGGATGAAGGAATTCATACGAGTTGTGGCACAACCTTCATACGAGGCAACTATTTCATCACATAGTCTCATGGATTGTACTGAAATAATTAGGCAGTAGCTTTAGAATTGTTCAAAAATATTTAGGGCTGTAACTGCATTGACAGTCAGTTCTATAATCCTATCAAAGTCTGTGTTTGACCAGTGAGATACATTGCTTGATGTTACTAAAGTTCACTTACACACAAACATTCAACCCCCTGTAAACGTTACAGCCACACCAAGTCAGGCCCAACCTGCCTTAATAGCGGTTTGAAATATATACTTTTCAGTACAACCTCAAACCGAGTACTAGTGATAAACATTCCTGTTTTAAACAAATATCTATATATCTGTCAGCCAGACTAAAATACGATTATCTCTGTCTCTCTCTGTGACACATCAAGAATATAATGGTGTATAGTACTTGATAGTTTGCATGCAACCTCAGCCTTTTACACGACACGTAGTAATCCGTACCATGTTCTGAACTATCAAAGGAACTGTTTACGCAGAGCCGGGAGTGGTACTTTTAGTTTATTATACTTTGGAAATAAAATACGTTCTATATCTATACGAATTTACTAACGCACGGCAATCGATTTGAGAAGGTGTTAACTAGAATTGGCTACATTTATGCTCAAAAACGCAATGTGTTTAATAAAACAGTATAAAAATGAATAAAAGGAATCTTAAAATTACTATAAAAATAAATTTAAACAGATAACATTAAACTGAGAAAAAGCTGGAAATACTATGTACAATAATTATTTTAACACGTTTTTTTCATGATATTTCACAAGATGATGCAAACTGTTTATAATTTTTTAGGAAAATATTTAATAATTGTTTTATTGTAAAATGTTTAGAGTATTTTAAACTAATGTGTCTAAATTATAATTAATTCTCTTTAATATTAATAATAATTCTTATTATTATTAATAATAATACTGTTCTCTAACTTGAATGCTGAACACGCTATTTAATCTTAATTGAGTTAACATGAAAAGCTATGTGACTTTAATTCAGGTTTCTTTTTTAACCGTAAATTACAGGGTGGGCCATAAGTTAGTTGTCAAAAATGCATTTGGTGCAATAATATACCAAACAAGCGAAAATACAAATACATTTATTTTACTATGTAGTACAAATACAATTGATTAATACAGGAAAACATGTAGTATTCAATGAACCTACAAAAGATGCTCAAAGTGGTCTCCATGCTGTTCTATGCAAAGATTGCATCTTTTTAACATAGATTTACAAATTTTGTCGCAAATGTTCCTGGACTGTAAGTTTTCAAATTCAAATGCTCAAAATTACGAATCTTGACTGAATAAACCTCATTTTTATTATACCACAGACTGAAAAATTCCATCGGTGTTATATCTGGGGACCGTGGAGGCCATTCAATAGTACCCCGTCTGCCAATCCATTTATTAAAGTTATTATTTAGAAAGTCTCTCACAATAAGTCCATAATGGGGGGGGGGGGTACTCCATCTTGTTGCCATATCAACTTTTCCTTAACCGGCCGCAGATGTCCATAAAGTGGACTATTTTCCAGTTCTAACAACACCTCTTGAAGCATATCTAGGTAATTAAGAGATATGACAGTACCGTCAAAAAAAATGAGGCCCGATTAGCCCACCGCTAAAAATACCAGCCCATACACTCACGCCAGGAGCGTTTAACTCTGTCTCCATCGTCAAATGGGGATTCTTAGAATCCCAGTAGACACATTTGTGTCTGTTCACTCTGCCATTCACCTTAAAAGTTGCTTCGTCGCTCCAAAGAATGCTTTTGTAAAAATTGGGATCGGCTTCTTGTCGGATTGTGTACAGCTCGCAGAATTCCACACGCCTGTCCGGATCATCTTCATTTAGGCCTTGGAGTAAAGTAGGCCTATATGGTCTCAAATGCAGCTGTTCCTGTATCCTTCGTAGGCTTGTTCTTGCTATTCCATACTCATTTGATGCTTTTCTTTGCGATTTCGTCGGTGATTGCACAAAACATTGCGCGAGAACATTCAGATTCTCTTCTGCAGTAACAGACCTTGGCCTACCTGAAAGAGGAAGCTCCGCTACCGACCCAGTCTCTTCAAATCTTAAATTTAATTTGCGAATACCTTGTCGAGATGGAGGCTGGATATTTGGAAAACGTTCCACAAACAAATCACAAACATCACTATAATTATGATCATGTTTCCACTATGTTTGCAAAACAAACACACGCTGTTCTGTTGTTAATTTCCTATTCATACTTTCTCAGATATTGACAATAAACAAACATAACCACAAACTGCTAGTGTTTGACTTAGTCAAGTTCACAACTACTACGCTAGGAAAAACAAAGTATGAGGATTGCTAGTGACAACTGACTTATGGCCCATCCCGTATTATTATATATCCTTCTAAAAACAAAATAATGTATTTTTAGCGACAAATCTAGCAGTCTCTGTGGGGAAAGCATTTACATGTATATGTTTTATCTGGGATATGTATGTGAGATGTCAAATTATCATATCATCTGGTATTGCAGCAACTCTTAAATGTATTCGTATCACAGAATAAAATACCTTTTAATATGTCACGTTTTGCCAACCCACCTGTCATACATTTGTTATATTGTTATTATACTGTATTATAATATATAACTTAATTTAATTTAAGCCGAATTTAAGCACAATACGGTCAGATTTCAATGACTAGTTGTGTAATGTGAGGTTTACGGGAAAATTATAAAAAGTTATTATGTAAACGATGTTTACACGTATTTCAACGGATGATTTGCGAATGCTATTTTTCAGCGCCAAATGAATTATGACATCAATAACAATATGAGTTTTCAGCCCATGATAAATAATTTTATGATTTAAATTTAAAAAATGTTATAGCATAAACGTATTTTTATTTCAATATAGTTAACAAAAGATGAATTGAAAAGTAAATTTGATATTTACTTAAAAATAACCAGTACTTTCAAATTAACATAATATAAATATTAACTGCAATAACAAAAAACTCTTTTTATTGTTTAAATTATGTTCTCCATGATTCTCTGCAACGATTTCTTTATATTTTGGCATGAAACAGCAGTAAATTATTATCATACTGTATATTAAATATTTAAAGGTGACAATGCATTCTAATAAGTTGTTTTTAAAATTGTTTAACATAAATCCTCCATTTATTTTCTCTTTTAAAGTGGAAGAGAGTTCTGTTGGTATTCACTGTAACTAAATACAATAAAAATATGTATGCCATATTTGTACTGAAATCTGTGAATACAGTTAAAAGTAATTTAGTAATGAATTTTGATACTGTCAGCTAGTCACTAATCTTAAGTTGTTTTAAATATATAGCCTACTATAAAATACCAGAAAGATATATCCTAGTCATGTTTAAAACCCCTTCCGGGCCAGGCGGCAATATATTGCCGCCTTGTTATTCGTCGTTTTCTGAAATAAATACGACATCAAATGATTAAAGTTTTATGTTTTTTTATTCCCTGGTATATTTGTAGATAGTTAATATGAATATAATTTATATTTTGTAGGTCTATGCATTTTTATTTCGTAATTGTCACGTGACATTATCAGGTGACTCGATCTATTTTTGTTAATTCTTTATGCTTTAGTGTAATCGTACTATTGTATGTTGGATTCTTCTTCATTATTTTATTTTGTGGTTGTAAATATTAGTAGTGTTACCTGCTTAGCTATTTGTGTGTAGTAGTTACAATGACTGACAATTTGCGATCTCACGGGAGTGAAATTGTAAGTAGCATATTTGTAAATAGAAAAAGTGTAAATAAATTTCAAATAAAATTGTGTAAATATTTCTTGGTAAATAGTGTTTTTAACTGTATTGAAACTGCTTATGGATCCTAAAATCATCTGTTTACCGGTACATCCATAATGTGAATATTTATTTTAAGTTTCTTGCAGTGTAAGAGTCAGTTGCTTTATCACTTGTTACGAAGTACAATTATGTGTATTTATACAAAATGTGTCATAACAAATTTATTTATGAGAGAAATAACACAAAATTCTGTATGGTTGTTCCTTTATAAATTTACAATATAACAACATAACTTCCTACACTAAAATTATTTTTCCTTTTTTAGTTATTTACAAAAAAATAAAAAAAATAAATTTTTTTTATGTAATACATTTAAACATAATTTTTTAAATTTTAAATTACTTAAAACTACATCTATATATTTTTTTGTTGATAGTATATATCTATACGAGTAATTTTGTGCAACTTTTAGGTCATTCTCTAATGTTTATGAAAAGTTATAAATTTTAATCTAAGAGACTGCAAAATCGCCAATTTTAGCCTGGCACTTTTGACTAGTCACAAGGGGATATGATATGTGAAAAAATTTTGCAACATCTCATATTTGGTCCTGGCCCTGAAAGGGTTAAGAAAATAATTCACTCGGTAATCTTAACAAAGTTAATCAAATATGTACGAAAGGAACTAAAACATTTGGATATTGTATATAAAATAACTGTAAACTGACTCTTTCTATACACCTAGAGTACTGAAAATACAAGTTCTTTCTGTTTTGCTACAAAACATAAAATATTTATTTGTTGATCAAGATAATCATAACTAGACAAGAAAATAAACTCATTGAAAAATTCCTTAAAGATTAAAATTATCTTAATTGTAAACGCGTTTATAACAAAAAAAGGAACTTTTTAATGTTTTTTTTGTGATTATCAATCGCTAAAACTAGGTTAAAAAACTGCTTTGGATAATAAATAGTTAGAGAGAAAACTTTGAATCGTAAACAAATAAAGTAACTGATCTGATAGTCCTTGTCTCGATCCTGATCTCTGCCACAATACTTCTGGTGTAGATATTCTAAGTCCTGCGTTTTGAACAAATTTCAACATGAAACTGAACTACGAAAAGCGTACTGGTACTTTTCAAGCTTTACTCATCGCACTTATTCTTTGGCGAGCCAACCTACCAGCGTGTAATTTCAACGCCTTTTTTAAAGAAAAATTAAATTTATCGAAAAACATTACAATATTTCACTTTTATTATTTCCATGGAAATTAAAAAAAAAAAACATTGATATATTCACGTTCACAGATGTGTATATTTCACCTGTTTCTTTTATCCCCTAAAATGATTGTTTACATCTCGATTAGCAATCTTATTACTTGCTTATCTATGCATATACGTACTATAGAAACAAACATGAGATAACACTTTCCACATATCCCTCGGAAATTAAGAGATAGTTTTCTTATTTTTAGTAAACATTAGGAAATATTAACACATAATTACTTCAAGGAAAATGTTATTAAGCCCACACTATTCAGCATTGAATAGTATAATTTAATGAATGGGGTAACGGAATAAACAAGAGAAGGCTTAAACAGTTGGTATTGACATTACTTTTTTAATATAAACAGCCTAAATATATGTTGTCGATCCTTCATATTCATTTTGATCACATTCATTATGCAATGACTGATTGTGTGATAGGAGGACATTATAATGAGACCTCCGGTTAGAATACCATCGCACAATGTATTAGACATTTTATATTTATTCCAAATCTTTCCTCTTGTGTATCAGGAAAAAACTAGAGAAAGCTGAGTGTGTAAATTGTTGTTTCAAGATAAACAAATACAAGTGACTGAATATTAAGCTGCATTAAATTATTTTTTTTTTTTTTTTGAACAAAAAATGTATTTGCAATATATTTGATTTACCTAACAACAAATTCATCATAATTATCAGAATTAATAGTTAATCACTATATTTACCTATATCATTCTTCATATTATATTTAAATCATTATGGCTTATTCAAGTCATATTTAAAGAAAGACATAATTAAGAAGCGCCAAATTCTTTGTAAATTCTAATCTATTGTATACAAGTTGTCAAGAGGGCTTGTTTGTCAAGTCTCCAAATCTCTTTTCGTGTTACATCGTTTCGGATTTATTTATATAATTAGATCAAGTTATTAGGAGACAATTATTTATTACAATATGAGTCACTAATAATTATATTATATATGTGGTTGAAAGGTAACATAATTATATTGGAGATTAGGGATTACACGTTGCATACAGATTAAAATATTCATTATAAGATATAAGACTATATTTGGCTCCTTATATAACTTTTCCTTAAAGTAATATGACGCAAAATTGATTTCATGGATCTAAAGGTAAATACAATCCAAGGAAGGAATTGAGAGAAAGATATATTATATGAAATAAAATTAAACTTCTAACTAAAATCAAGTTAAAAAAATAGTTAAATTAACATCGAAAGTTATAATTAACATGTGTTGTGAAACATCTTAGCCTGTGTCTTTCTCTACTACTCACCAAAGCGACACGTGACTGGAATAAATCATTTCAAAGTACCGTATCTGCGACAGTCTACAAATCAGTGACTTAAAAATTTAAATTAAGATTACTTATGCTCTTAGTTCTTCAAAGTTTTATAATTACTTGGAAAGATTTTTGTTTTCAGAATAAATAAATTTTCTCAAACTGTGCTGTAATACGTAGTTATAATTTAGGACACTTTAAATCCTATTGTTATAATGTTTGCGTAATGACAATTTTCCAAAATCGTACATGAGATGCATTCAACCATAACCGTTTTATTTCAAATTTATTTCTTTTTTTCATAAAATCAAGTAATATACATAAATTATTGTGAGAAGTTCAAATTCGATACTTTTTTATTTCATATATGTGTGAACAAAGCATTTCCAATACACGTATGTAATACAAATACCATTTCGGCAATGCAATATGGGAACTATCACAATAATAAGAGAATGTACCTCGTAACTCTCCCCCAGTTGATTGAGTTTCTGCATTCTCTACTTGCTTTTAGCTTTATGCTCTTCTGCTAAGTGCTTTTCGGATATCTACCAAGTGCTTTTCCGGATATCTACCAATTGTCTTTCCGGATATCTAACCAGAATCCTTCCGAATAAATTCCCACTTTAGCAACGTTGTAAACATTTCAAAGTAATTCTATATCAAGGTAGTAGTACGCCACATCACGTGACACGTAACACACTTCGCTTAGGTTGTGCACAATGTCTAATTATAACTAGTTTAGTTCTCAAAGTGTCCTTCGGGAAAATACACACAGACAATCATATAAAATATTAATTGACACAAAAACTATGTTCATCCGAAATTCCATGATAGGACAGGCACCGTCATAAGCCACATTTCTTTTTATTATATAAACATTACGTTTCCTGCAAAATTTAATTTTTACAGATGGAATCTGTCTTGACATATCTTGCCGCCACATCGTACACTCAAATTTAGGTTAAAAAAGTTAACGTGTAAAGTATTGTAGCTTCATCTAACATGGTTACATTGAAATTAACTTGCACGTAATATCAGTATTCACAACTTTGGGTGCCACTATTTTATTTAAGATTAACTCTAAAGTATATTGTTCTAATAATAAATATGACCTTTAAACTTGTATGCACGTCGACCTATTCTTAAATGTAAGATTTTCCATCGATTGTAATGAAGTGGTGAAGAGCGATTGATTGGTTCAAAAAGTTAATTTTATGCCATATGTCACTGTACAATTGTTTTGCGTTTGTACGTTTACAAGTAAAGAAGATACCAGAACTTTTGAAGACGCTTCAGGACTCATTTATAGGTTGGTCCATTTTCAAGATATCGTGAGGACGGACAGAAGTTAAGAAGAGTTGTACACTTTGCTAAAGGTCAGCCAATTTTTAATTTTTAAAATAACACTAGCTGTTTACCGCGGCTTTGCACGCGTCTCTTAAGCTATGCCCGTATATTTCTTTGCCTTCAAATAGTGTTTGGCTATTTAATATACGTAACTATGTCGTAATTGCAGTTTATAATGTGCAGGCGCTTTGATAACTTTTATATCTTGCAGTACAGCCTGGTGGTGAGTTACGTCAATGGGCATTGTACATAAACCTTCTACATAGAAAAATACAAATAAATACAAATTTTCATAGTGATCGGTCCAATAGTTTCTGAGTCTATAAAGGACAAACACACAAACATTCATTTTTTTATATATTATTATTGATCATTTTTGCAATCTGAATTTAAAATTAGGCAATGACGTCTTCTGTGCAACCTCCATTACACTACTGATCAAGGACTTTACAATAAAAATTTTCTAAATTTTAAATGTAAACAAATTAATGTTTCTCCTCTTTGATGAACTTCAGCTGAAAGTATTAACAGCTGTTAAGTATCAGTTCGCTTTGTATTACGTGTCGTAGTGCAGTCTGTCGGATCCAATATAAAACACTCTAACATCAACAACAATTTATAATTAAAAAATTAATTAAATTAAACTATTTAAACAGCCACCTCTCTAAAAGTATGCCTATGTTACTTCCAGGAACGTGTAGAATCACTGTACAAAATTTCACGATGTTTCGTGCATTGGTTCCAGAGTTATAACGGAACATACAAACAAACATTCGCATTTATATGTATAGATTCATGGAATATAATATGGCAATATATGCTCTCAGAGCTGAAAGTAATGGCTATAAAATATTAAGGGTTCAAAGTGTCGCATTTTCCAGTATAAGACATAAGTAGATTACATAATACATTTGAGTTTTATATCATGTGTGTTATATCAATATAAATTAATTTCAAGAATAAATTTATTTTATATAAACTATATAATAATATATAATATTTTATATGAACCTTATAACTTGTAAAAGTTTTTTGTTTCAAAACAAAAAAGAAACACAGTCAATGAAGCCTTCTAATAACTTTAAAGACACTTAGAACCAATTAAATTTTAAAGCTTTTATACGACTTATCGTTTCTTGTATGACCGTCAAACAGAAATGGCGTTACCTTTCTAGTAACCTTTCATTTCAAAATGAACAAGAAGGGCTAAATGTCAAAGGATCAGAACATAAAGTACAATCATGTTTCTACATGTGCTCTGTACGCATTCCTAATGGAACTTGTGACGATTCTTGATTACAACACTTTTTACTCTCGTACGACTAATTTTATACAAACAATGGGCTATGCCATACGAAATTGTATTTTTGTACATATAACATGTTCTGATAAATCGAGCTACCTCAAGTAGTAGAATATTTTAATTGGAAACCTTATTTTTAAATTTAAAGTATTTGGGAACTATAGTATTAGTTTACTATAAGGACGTTTTGTAACGCGTGTTAAGATTGTCATGGATATAATAATGAGTGAAGTGTGGTGGTAATATAAGGTATAGAATACGAAAGGTTGAATACGTCAATGCTCCAAATACCATGGTGTTAAAATTTGATATGATAACTTTCAGTTTTTTAAAGAATTTATATATTTAAATGGTGTTTAAATTTATGGTGTTATCCTGTTTACTTATAACATTAACATAAAATGCTCTTTAATGCCCAGCTGATTCCCCTGGAACAACATTTACCACCATTAAACTTGGTGTTGCCTGTATATAAATAAGGCTTCGTGAAAATGTTCTACAATAGATCAGTTTGTTCTCGAGATAACGTGCGGACAGACAGACAGACAGTAATTATATTATGTACATCCCCTCGAGTAATGTATGGCATTTTCGCTTATTAAAATGAATTGGTTTCATGATGAATGACGTCCGGAAACTTGCAGCAACAAGCTGGCAATGTCGGGTCTATTTAATGGGAGACACGAAGACATATTTCAAACTGATTTTACTATTCTGTGAGTTATGTAAAGATTGAAATATTTATCGTTGTAAGATACAGTTACCGACATTTCAAACACCTGAGCCAACTTAATCTTTATTTCTGATCGTTAGTGAAGCCTAATAAAGGCAGTTGAGTTTTAAAAATGTCTTTTCTTTGTGATGTTTGTCTGACTGTGCAGGACACATCAAGCATAAAATTATCTACAGGGCATCAAATTTTGCATCTATCCACAGTGTTTTATATGACGCGTGGTATATTATACATTGTAATAGTATTGAAGAACACGAGTTTACTGTGATCAGTGCACGGAGAGTAGTACGAGTAGTTATGGTTCAGCGTGCATTGGAGGTACAACACCTTTAATACATAAACGAATGAATTAACACATGCCACACGCCACGGTAAGACGCAGAAGAATTGGCCATAAATTTATAGTTTACGAAATATAACCATCTTGATTCACTACACAAAATGCTTAATAGTAATGAAATAAATTTTACAATATATTGTATATTTTGAATTTCATATGAATAATTGTACTTATTAATACTCTACCACCTTGTTATGTAGTTTTTCTAAATAGTAACCCAAGAATCGTTTAGATAAAAATACGTAATTCCACTATGTCTATAACAAAAAGTTATATTACATAAGTTTTACATTCAATTACACAGAACATAAGCAATAATTATCCAATGACTGCCAGTTCAAAATTGTCCTTGGTTTATATGTCAAATTACATATCACATATGCTTTGATATTATTACAGAATTATTAGTAATAATGCCCATCTACGAAACACATTTTCCAAAATTTACATCATAATCAATAAAATAATCAGCTCAATCTTTCTAAAATTTACCAAACTTTCAAAAATATAGAAACTAGTAAGCATTCGGTACTCTTCATAAATAAAACATTACACACTCATTGAGCTACTGAGTATAAAAACATACCACACAATCAAGTATTGTAATATTATACAATCCAATGAAGATTTGTAGACATTTTGTGCCTAAGTGAAGTTATCTTTAAGCTATTAAATATTTCTTAATTACATATTATAATGAATACAGAATGATCTCAATTAAATGTTGCTCAATAATATTATGTTCACATAAATAAACACATTACCATGTATACACATTTAAATATTAGTTTGTTTAACTTTAAATTCTCGCTAAAACAAAAGAAATAACATTTAATTTTAATAACGAATGAGTTTTATAGCAATTATTTACGTAAATGGTGAAATAGATTGTATTAAATGAAAGAAACTTAATTATCGTATTTACCAAGTTTAATCTTATAAAAATTTTAAAAACCATGTTCATCTCTATTATAACATTATTTAAAAGTTCTTAATTAAAAGTATAAATCACCCAATTGACGCTAAAATGTTTCTACATTTGCAAGAGTGCTTTTATTTTGGTCCTGCAATTTGTTTGGCTCAAAGAGGCTCTTAACGTTTTGTCTCAAAGTTTAGAAATTTATTTTCATTCGGAATGTCTTTGAAGGTATAGTTTTGACCTCTGGTGGTAGTTCCAGTGAGGTTTTGAATAAATCAACAATTATAGACTATATTTCACCTCAAATTTGTAAAATATCGTTATTTAATTTTTAAGTGCAAGAAATCGAATATAATTAAGTTATGAATTTTAATCCTAAGTCAACTTACATTTAGTAATTTAAAAATTTTTCAATATTACACTGATATAAAATGACTGAAAGATGTCTCTTAGACATATTTAAGTAAAACATTCTTTAAGCAATCAATACTTTTTATCAAATATGTATGAACGGATCTTAAAAGATGTTGGCGTTGTAAAACTGATCCACTATAAATATACATTAATGTTCGGGTTTAATTAAAACATTAATAACGGGTGACGAAACTTGGGTTTCCTATCGAACCCCGGAAACAAAGCTCCAGTCAATGGAATGGCATCACTCGAATTCACCAACAAAAAACAGGAAAGAAAAACCAAATTTGAACACCAGGAAATTGATGGCAACAGTTTTTTGGGACCGAAAAGGCCTAATCCATGTGGAGTTCATGCCGAGAGGCGAAAACAATCAACTCAGAGGCCTACATCGAGACCTTGGATCGGCTTCGCCGCGCTATTCAGAACAAACGACGCGGAATGCTGTCGTCGAAAGTGGTGCTGATCCACGACAATGCTCGGCCTCATTGCAGTGCACGAACCAAAGCAGAACTCAATTCTTTCAAATGGCAAATCTTCGGACACCCTCCGTATAGTCCAGATCTGGCTCCGAGTGACTATCACTTGTTTCCAAAGTTGAAAGTGTTTTTAGGCGGAAAAAACTTTTTGGGTGACGAAGACCTCAAAGAAAGAGTAAAAACGTGGCTTCATTCCTTGGCGGCAGAACAGCATAACGTCGGTATAGAAAAACTGGTGCCACGCTACAAACAAGTGCCTTGACAGTTCCGGCGATTTTGTAGAAAAATAGAGTAAGTTTATAAGTATTTATAAATAAATTTTCATGCTCTTATCTTTTGTTTTTATTGACTTATAACAAAACGTTCTTTACTTTCTGGAAGACCCTCGTATATGATAATATAACCAATTAATCGATATTAAACATTGATGTTATATGAAAAAAGCAATAGGTTCCAAAAGTTTACATATTCATCATCAGAGAAAAAATCAATAAATTTAGAAGTCAAACTCTCCAACTTGCATGATTTGTGCACTGTCTCAAATACGAAGCTGTGGAAATTTATTACTCTTTTTTGTATCAGCTTACATAAACTTCAAACTTTAAGAATTATATACAGTTTTGTTTTAACATATACTTATGATTTAATCTTAGTAGTACCGGAAGTGAAAATTCACTCTCCATAGGGATTACTCTAGAAATATGGTAATATTTAAAAAATTTAAGCATGGCTTTAAAAAAAATAAGGGCCATTTATTTTATAGTACATAATTTGAAAATATTACAATTAAATTTAATGAAATATAAGTAATAGTCAATGTTGTAAGTTAACGTATACATATTTTGCTTGTATAATCAAAAGTTATTTCATTTGAATTCCATATACTATTTTAGTAACAAGAAGATAATTTTCAATTTAAATATTATAAATATAATAAAATAAACTAATATGATTATTTTAAATTCTTTAAACTATTGCCACAAATATGCTCTGTTATTTCAAAACAATTTAAATATATCTGAATAAATAAGTTCGGAATTACTCGTACTCGATTTTGCCCCTCATAGAGGAAACGAACTTGTACCGTAAAACACGACATCAATTCCTATAATGATATTGAAATGTTGTATTGAGTCGAGCTATATTGATAAAATGTTATATTTATAGCTGAAGTGTAATATGTACCGAAAATCGTAACGTGTTAATGAGTTTTGTGTGTTAATTAATTTATATGTCTCTGAATTTGAATCATTGAACAATTATTGAGGACACATTTTATAAATTTTAAGGTACGGCTAATTACTATTGACCGGTGATAAAAGGAAAAGAACCCCATTTTTGAAATTACTTTGAAAACAAATTATATTAATTCACCTGTCTTTGTCTTTTTTAGTGCTACTTACTTTAGTTTATTTAACTGTATATATAATGTATATACATTTGTTTGTCAAACATATGAGTATTATAAATAACATAAGTATACGTGTAATCTTTAGTAACTGCACACAAATTCTAGATTGACCTGTCCGTAACGATGCAAGCTGTGATCTTACAAATAAAAATACCTTAAGTGTATTACAAGAGATTATTTAATTAGTTTTAGATTTTTTCATTATGGTTGTTTGTTAGCAGTTGGTCCCTATTTATGAAGTATACTGTTTAACAGTCTTTAGGTGTAAGTCTGTTATGATGGGCACTGTTAAGGAGGCCCAAAATGGTGAAGTTTAAAAATTAATCCCCTGAAATTATTCGTTTCGGCACACTTCCAAACTTCAGATGCCACATGATATATAAAGAACCCTGGCGGTAATGCATTTTTAGAATAAAGAAAATCTCTCGATTTGGGAGGTACGGCATTTGTAAGCCTTATTTCTTTGGATTTTCTACAATTATATATTCAAAATATAACGTTTTTAAGAGAAGTAAGAAACTTTCATTTCAATGGTGGAAAATCTGTGTATATAAAATGAAGATATAAATTAAAAATCATTATTATATTATACGAAAGTTCTTCAGTGTCTAAACTTCTATAGTTCCCTAGAACACGTAATGTTTAGTTGCGGATAAGTATTCCACGACGTAAACAACAGCAAAACCGACAGCGAATTCTCATCGACCTAAAGCGAATAAGATGAAAAAAAATTCGATATTACAAATATGCTGTATTCAATATCCTCACGTAACTCACAGTATTGAAGATTAGATTCCTAGAAATTTCATTAGTGATGCCGGTTATAAATATCGTTTGTGGAACTTCAATAATAAAAACTAAAAATATTGTCAACTTCTTGCATCACATTAATATTGAACTTTAACCGTAACTATGATGAAAATAAATGCGTTACAAAATAGTGTGTTAAGTTAAATATTTCTTCAAACAAAAATGATGGCGAATTGATCATTTAATATTATTATTCCAGAAATCTATAATAAGGTATTATTCGTCCTTTGTGCACCCATAATATCCAGTGCTTGCAAATCATATTTATTTGGGAATACCCTAAATCATGCATTACATTCAAAATATTTTACATTGAGAACTTTGGAACAGGGAGATTATTACGTTAGACGTTTTCTGATTTTTACAATGTTTTGAAGATAAATTATTGTTAGTCAAAAAGTTTTAGCATTAATCGTCTTTGTGAACTCAACTATTTTTCCTTTCCGAAATTTAAAACAATCACAGCAAGTAAGAGTGCAAACTGTCGTTCACTTAACACAGTTACTTTAAATATCTGGATATTTACCCCACGTCATGATCTACTTTAACCTCGCCAATAATTGCATTCCTCAAATTGAAATGAAATAATAAAATATTTTGAGGTTGATGAGTTTTCAAAGGTTATTATCATAGAATTAGTGATGTTAACAATATACAACCCAATAGAAGCAAAATTAATAGTAATAAAGGTACACAAGATTGAAGAGCCACAGCACCTAGTCGAGAGGTTCTTGTACCGTGGGAGGTGCCTGAACGAAGCAGCCGCCAGGACGAGAAGCTTCACTTTCCTAAGTTGTGGCTTGAAGTGGAAAGGAGGGGCTTCGCGTATTCCAGCCTCCATTAGTTTAATGGTCTTCCTGAACATACCAGGAATGTTGATATTGTGCTATATTTAAAACTAAGCTTAGAAAATTATTAAGGACAACATTTTCTGGATAGGATTGTATACTAATACATGTATTTTAGTAATGTGTATAAAATAATGTGTGTGCTTTGTATTGATAATTCAGGGCTAGATGTAGTTTTGACGCGAAAACTTTCCTTACAAGTCTCTCCCGCTGTCCTTCTTAGAGTACAGTTTATTGTCAGTCTCCAGTTTTAACTTTATCTTAATAAACTAGTACAGTTCCACTTAAAGAAACGTTACGTACAGTGATGTAAAATTGATAAAAGATCGTAATGAGATATCAGAAACGGTTTAGTACAAGTTCATGTATACTAGTCCAGTCCAGCACATTGCTGATTGTCCCGAAACACCATTACCATATTCATTGACTGAGAATATGTAATAAAGGAAAAATGAAAAGTCTATAGTGAGTTATTATTAAGTTACTACTTTTATTTAATTTACAGTAAAGAAATGAGTACTATAGCCTTTATCGCAAGGGTTTAGACCAGTTTGCCCAATCGATTTAGAAGTTAGAATTATAGAGATGCAATGCTCTCGACAAAGACTCGTTCTGTTTAATCATGAAACAACTTTAATTATGGGAAATAATGAGAATGAAAAAATATTTAAAGTTGACAAAGAAATATAATTTTACATCTCCCTTACTTATCATTTCAATAGGATATTTTCTATATATTCTACAAAAGAAGAGATCTCTAGTGTACGTTTTAGTAACCAACCGAATGAGGAAAATTGTATAGACCATATTTTCTTACAAACCTTTAAAACAATGTATTTGATATTATGGAGTTTTTAACATTTAAAATGAATTAGTAAGACAATACAAATTTAGCATGCTAGAACATATTATTTTCAACTAATTTTCAATATTTAGCCTTCTAAAACGCTAAAAATATTGCTTTAAACAATAATTGAAGAAATACTTCTCACAAACAGCTGCATATTTTTTATAAACTACATGAGAGTTAAAAAAAATCAGTAATGATTTTTTACGAGGAATATTGTTGATCACCTATTCTCCCTGGTTTCTTTTGGTACAGAGAGGATTAATAACAGCTAAAACTAAGGTTAATATCTTCCCTATACTGATAAATGAAGTAAAAATCGTTAACATTTACAAACCTAAATAATTCGAAAGAATTTGAATGAAATAATCAACCAATACAAAATTAAAACTAGGATGCTGTGGTTAAGAAGAAATAGTGAGAGGGGAAATCGTGATATCTAAATGTTAAAACTTACTCAGCCATGTGAGTTCTAGTCTTAGTCCCGCCTCTGGCCATTGCATCGTGTTACTTGTAGTGCTTCTCTGAGTGCTGAGTTTATTTTAATAATAAAATGCGATATAAAAATTAATATTTTACTTAGATACCTACCGTTTTTTACCTATACGATTCGTATGTAAGATATAATATACGTATGTAAGATTCTTGTAAAATATTACGTACGTTGATTTTAAGTGCTAGATAAAACTATTCTTTTACATAGACAATAATGGGTTTTTTTATAGTGCATCCATCCATATATCCATGATTAAACCTATCACTTAGAATATTGTTTTAGGTTTTCTTTAGCCTGAGTGGGGTGATGTAAACATTTTCTTTGTAAGTCTACTTATTTAAGCCTGTCTGTCTATTTAATTTATATTTCAAAATACATTGAGATATTTTAGTAAGTATACCACATTTTAAAATACCGTAATTGTTTGCAGTACTCTATCAATTTACTTAGTTTGCGATTTACCCATCGTCATTATAATCATCCATACATACAATTAAAAAACTTTTCGCTAACATTCATCCAAATCCCATCAAGTGACATACTCCATGGTTTATCCCTATGACACAGATATAAAAAGAAATTTAAAATATGAAGTAATTATGTCTGTTAACGTTCTATATATCATGACATGCGAACATACAGATAGTCAGAAATGCAATTTTTATATCTTCTCAAGTTATAGTCTTTGATAACCTTTAATCCTACTGTAACCATTTAATCCTCATTGATCATGAACAAAGTAATGTATGTGTGTTTTTAAAGGCGTAAATATATCGAACCCTTCAACTTTTATTTGATGTAGTGTGAAATTGTTGATAGTATTATTGCTGATGTGACAAACTGTTATAACTCCCAGCCAGTGTAACATTCATACATGATAACCTCTACATAATAAATACTAACTTACTATTGGAGACAGCTTCCATAATATCATTGTACTACACTATAATAACAAATCCTGGTAATTCCTTAAATCTCATACAAAGTTTTATTTCAGTGACAATATGGTTTAATTTAAAATTTTAAAACTATAATGATATGTATCCTCAGCTGATGAAAACTTAGAGGAAGTCGAAATCGTACAGTATCGAAAAATCATGGAAATCATCAAAAATTATTTTTATCCGAGAAATATTTTCCTTGACTTTCCACAATTAAAACTGATCAAAATACACATAAATAACAGCTATTTACAATCAGACAATATTAATTTAACAATATTCTGACTGTATATGATGTTTGGCTGACATTGATTGAACATTTATTTACGTATAACTGGTTTTTTAGTTGTACTAAGCAGAGAAAAATAAAAATTCTTACTTTTCACCCTTCTTTCTCTCCTATTTCGAGCTCCACAACTACTGGCAGAAGCATTGATTGGTTTATTTTTAGAGTAAAATTTGTCTAGCGATATCCAGGTTGTGTGCATAATACTAAGCGAATTGGCTTGAAACTTCTGCACTAACCGACCCATTTAATAGAAATTATATTAAAAATAAAATAATGCTAAGAACTATTTTTATATTTTAAGTTATTTTTTTCTGAGTATAGAAGGAACCTTCGCTCAGGAGACGTTACTAAATCCATAGTAACATCTTAATTTTTGTACGCGTAAACTAGCATGTAGAGGATATTGTATTATACACTAAACTTTAATAACGAATATTGTGTTTTAATAATTCAATAAAAATTTAAATTCTCTAACAAGTTTAAAGATGCACTGATGCTGTTGTAAAGATCTCATTGCTTTCAAAGATGTGCGATTCGGTTATTCAGGCGAGGGTTCAATCCAGCAGGGTGTCCCCTCAATTTTATCTCAAGCATTATTCTCCAAAACGATATATTTATATTTAATCTTGAAGCAGTAATTAAATTATTATTAGTTATAAAGATAAAATTCAATATTTAAATGTAACTTTGGAATTTAATTAGACATTTTTACCACTGCATAATTTTAATAGACCCTTTATTTCCTCTTGTACTGTGGAAGAGAGATCTGGCGTGAATTTCAGTAAATAATGGAATGAGATAAAACTTCTAGAAACATATTTATGTACAAAACATTTTGGAAACTGAATTTAAATTATTAACTTTTACTAATGAAAAAGAATTGATCGTATTTATATATTAAATTTAAATAATTAACTAATTTCACTTCATTACAAATATCTTGCTTTATAAAAATTCTACAAAGATTTCCATAAAAATTTTAAGTTGAAAAATGTTTCTCATAAACGGATATATAAATATTTTTAATAAAACAGTTTTTAAATTCCGAAAATATTTGGATGAGCGTATCTGAAATGAAAATAATGATAACTGATTCTCCCTGTACTCTATAGGTACTGAGAGGATTATAAACAACCCCAAACATAAATTAATGGTTTTTAAACGAAACATAAAAATGAATTGTGTTACCTATATTTAATTTGTATTACGGTTAGCAATACCGATAAACAGTTCCAGTGCTTTGAGCTGTGATTAATAGTCTTTAAAAATAGGACACATATCGATTTGTATAACGAGAGATAGGAATAAAATAGTTTTGATTAATAAAGAATTAAAAGTAAACTCATCCAGGTAAATCCTGATCCTGGTCCCGCTTCTGGCTGTCCCGCTGTGTTCCTAGTGGTATTTCCGGGGCTTCTTGTGAATTGTACAAAGTTTGAAAATTGTGGCGATATAACACTTTAGAATTATTTAAAAACATCAAATTATATCAATGCCACGTTGTTTCCATGGATATAAAATAAAACTTTATGTAAACTGCTTGCTGCTTACGTCTCACCTGTCTCCTTGTATTGCTGACGTCACGACTACTACTAATACTAAACAGAAACGCTTATTATATTATTACCACATCACATACCATTGATTTGGGGTTTGGGGTATTAATCTTATTCAATGAGTCAAACGTGTGAATAAAACATAATTATAAACATTTTAATGAGGGTTGTCCCCGACTCAAGTTCTGATTTATCTGCTACATTATTATTGTTGAAAACACAATATTCAGGACACTATTCGTCATGACATGTTATACTATTGTTAATTATTCTATAATATGTACATTTAAATTTAAAAAAATACTTCAGCAAATAACATAACTATAATTTATCAATAATCATATTAAATTTTATATTATAAAAGCAAACTTTTTTATGTATAATAGTCACATTAAGCTTACCGGAGAGATTTAACTAAATTTGATCCATTTGCGCATTTGTATTTTACGGTATTCCTAAAAAATTTTCATCAAATTTATATTTCATTTAAAATTTTAAAATGTATTTAAATTTAAAATTAACTAAACAAGGATATTGTGCCTTGCTCTCCACCTCCCTAGGTAACTGTAATCTGTTACCTTGTGTAGCAGAGAGTTGCTGGAATCTGCAACTTCTCAGCTACTTATCAGAAAATCAAAGTCTAAATTTATATACATTTGAGGTTTAAGTTCAGTCTCATTAAATTTTGAAAAAGGGCACTCCAGAAAGAAGGAGTATGTAAAAGCGAGTCGAACGCTCGTACCGCCCAGTGAATTTGTGATTATCATCAATGACATGACATCACTTTCTTTTCACTATAATGTTGTCTTGTAGTGGTCTTCGGAACCTATCTACGACTGAAGAGACTAAACAAAGTCGAAACAACAGAAGCACACCTCCATCCTGAAAGACGGAATGGTTGTAATTTATTGACGCAGGCTCAATCAATTTAGAACATGCAAGCCACGCCGTAACGTAGATTCGGACACACACGAAACGTAACGTGCGCCGACATCAATACTCGGAGAGGTTGATGTTTTGGTTTTGAATTCTAAATGTAATTAAAAACAATTGGCAAAGGGTTTATCCCTTTCAACCTTATAAAATGATAACCTGTAATGGCGTCAATAATTCCCATCACTATTACGCGCAACCGGGTTAAAGACGTGGGGCACGCTGATTTTAATCGCAGCTATCAACCAGTAAAAGCCAATCTTGGCTATGGGAACCCACACGATCGCCGGATAAGCAGATGCTGACACGAATTGTGAAATAGAGCCTAAACGTGCAACTGTTTGATGGTACAAAACGATCTTGAACGTCTGATTGAGAAGACGACCTCACATCACCGAGGATTTAAGAACTATACACCCTACCGCAAACACCTTATACCAATACAAATTTTGAGTGCTACACTAGTTAGGTGCAAGTGTTCAACACTTCACTTCTATATTTAAAATTCTAAATTTTGAAGGTTTGTGGAAAGAAGCAAAGTGCTATGAATTTGGGGTTTACATCAGGTAAGAACGCCCTAGTGGCGGATCGTTTCATCCAATGTAAATGTGTGTTGCCTTGAGCAACACCCACGAAGTACCATCTGTTTCGGTCTCAGAGCTCAGAGGTACGAGCTTTTTAGCTCTGAGACCGAAACAGATGGTAACTTCGTGGTGTTGCTCAAGGCAACACACATTTACATTGGATGAAACGATCCGCCACTAGGGCGTTCTTACCTGATTGTAAACCCCAAATTCATAGCACTTTGCTTCTTTCCACAAAACTTCAAAATTTAGAATTTTAAATATAGAAGTGAAGTGTTGAACACTTGCACCTAACTAGTGTAGCACTCAAAATTTGTATTGGTATAAGGTGTTGCGGTAGGGTGTATAGTTCTTAAATCCTCGGTGATGTGAGGTCGTCTTCTCAATCAGACGTTCAAGATCGTTTGTACCATCAAACAGTTGCACGTTTAGGCTCTATTTCACAATTCGTGTCAGCATCTGCTTATCCGGCGATCGTGTGGGTTCCCATAGCCAAGATGGCTTTTACTGGTTGATAGCTGCGATTAAAATCAGCGTGCCCCACGTCTTTAACCCGGTTGCGCGTAATGAGTGATGGGGAATTATTGACGCCATTACAGGTTATCATTTTATAAGGTTGAAAGGGATAAACCCTTTGCCAATTGTTTTAATTACATTTAGAATTCAAAACCAAAACATCAACCTCTCCGAGTATTGATGTCGGCGCACGTTACGTTTCGTGTGTGTCCGAATCT